>NW_022995743.1:17562977-17750902 GCF_900245975.1 Drosophila guanche | reverse complement strand
GGGGGGGGGGACTGGTTGGGGCCTGGCTCTGGGCCCGCTTTTCCTTGGAATGGAAGAGTGTATTTATAGACACTGCCATCCTGGGACTGGCCTGCCACTTATGGTGCATGCATGACTTTCATAAATATGCAACACGATTTAATTACACACAAGAAACGACAACAACTACTGTCGTGGCATGGCATCCTGCCCGTTGTGTTAGGCGAGGCTGGCTAATGCTCTACGAATACCGGTCACTGCCTACCCTTGGCAGCCGGAAAGGAAAAGCTCTGCAGGCCAGAAGGATGTAATGTCTGCTGAAGTAAATTCCAATGAAACATGGCACATTCTCTTGCATAGAGATTTGGTCTAGAACACGCTTTTATTTATAGACGGACAGAGAGACAGAGTTCTGCTCCGATCCGAACCAAACAAGGCCTGGTTGGCCCGGCCCCAACGTGTTCAAAGCCAAAATCAAACGACCAACCAAAGCGCAAGCGCAGCCTCCTTTGGCTGTCCGTGCAGCAGTCTCCGATACTATTTTTAAACAAGCCAGCGCAACGTAATTCGATTTTGTCTAAAAATATCCCCTGCTACATGCAACTCGTTGGCGATTTTAGTTTTTTCTAAAATTTTTCTACGTCCAACATGGTTTTGATCGCCGTTTCTTTTGGCCATGGCTGGTGGCAGCCAGTGGACCGACAGACTAACATGTTTGGCTTGTTTGGCTGGCACTTTGGACATGCGCTTTTGAGTTAAAATTAGATTAAATGGCGAATCGATCGATCTATCTAGCGAGGCGGACCTCAACTTCTAGTGGCTGCTCCAATTTATCTAGCTCCGCCATTGTCAAGCACTTTAGCAACTGGACTTGGCTGGACTTGACCACTTGATTGACACTTGTCCGTTGGATCGTTGGAGCATTGGCCCGTTTTCAACGTGTCCAATTCTATTTAAGGCAAGGAGGCAGTAAATTGTGCCAGACACAAACCAACTAGCTTTGGCAGCTGAAATGGTTCCAAGCAACGGTGCCTGGTTCTGTTCAGGCTATATTCTGTTCCCTTGAAATGGGTCAAAGTTGTAAGCGTGCCAACCAGGCAATTGGTCGGTGCAACTGCGGACTAATTGAAGCAGGTCAGGTCATGAGATGAGTGTTAAGCATTTTTTGTGTGTCCACGGATATCGTGGGATTGTGTGACTCAGCTGGCAGCACGTCACGAATGAATCCGAGACGCAGACACCAGTGTGAGTGCTGGCCCGGAGCAGCGTGATAAAAATAATTTGTTAATTTTTATTTTTTCGAGCTGTTTCTGCAAACAAGCTGCTGCTAATCAATTTTAAAACTAATAATTAGCCATTGGCTACTTCTGCGAACAGAGCTGAGCAATTTCGTCGTGATAATAGATACGACGGGAGGTCAATTCCTGCTTTGCATGCCACTTTTCCCCTCTCTGCACTCACCGCTTTCTGCGGCATATTAATTGGAGTAACATTTTTTGCTGCCCGTTTTGGGACATGACACAAACATGGAGCCGGTGCCAGAGGCATGCAGCTCAGGTGCAACTCGGGTGCCACTGCCACTGCACTGTCACTTTCTCTATAATTGGCTGCTGTACTGCTGTGGATGATGTTGCCCCAACATATCCGCCGCATGCCACATACATTTATTTTTCTCAATATCTAATTAGACGACGCATCGGCGATACTGGTTTTCCGTACTGCTGCTGTACTATTTCCCTTGTAATAATATTCACTTGAGAACTGCAATAACATATATAAATATGTATCTATTGAGCTTGGTATTCATCCGGAAAGAATCTGGAATAACATTTGACGCGCTACCAATGCAATTAGCAATGCAAAATGCAAGCAAATGTATTTACTCAAAGCTGGAAATTTGTTGATCTGATCGTATTGGATCGTTTGGGACAGAGTACGCACCTGATTCATGTGGAAGGAAACCTTCTGAATACCCGATGGATACAACTGCATTGCGAATTGTGCAAACATTGGATAGGGATAAAAACCACATCACATCCCACACATATTAACCTGACTATCCCCATGGATACAACGCCATCGATTGCTTTCTGGGGATTGCTGTGGAGTGACAAAAGAATCTCATTCGATATCTTTGTATGCGCATCCATATATGGCTCAAATTGCACTTTGTTTCCTGCTCTTTCAGAGTAGAGAAAAATCCAATCATAGGTCTTGGACACGCACTGAGCAATTGACAGTTGTGGACCACATATAACATGGTATGCCATGGGGCGTGTGTGTGTGTCTATTTATAAAACCGAAGCAAGCTAAGCCAGGAACCAGCCATGCCTCCAAGTCACACATAATTGCTGAATGGCGCCAATTGAAGCGAATTGAATTTCCAATGCAACTACATAGACAGAGCCAGATCCGGAGGCTGCAGGCTGCAGGCTGCAGGCTTTGGCTATGTCGGTTAAATAAGCAGCCTCACAGAGAGATGGCGATGGGGCTGCATAGATGGAGAGATGGAATAATAACAATGTGCCTGCTTGCTCGAGTGGAGTATTTCATGTATATTTCATTCGCCAGCAGCACTGGACAGGATGCCCGCCAGCAAATGAAACGAGAAGAAACACTTGCCACACTCGGACTCCGTTGAAACGAATTCCAAATCAATGCAGCCTGTGCACCGTGCAACGTGCAGCTGGGAACCAGTTCCGTGAAGCATCTAAAAATAAATATGGACAGGACTGGTCTCTCATCTGGCCGTGGGGCAATAGATTTAGTTGTTATGGAGAAATAATTTGTTAATGCTACTCGTAGGCCTGGCTCTGGCTCTAGATCTGGCCATTCTTTTTACCAGCCACATCATCAAGAGGCGCAGAAAGAGCAGTGAAAACGCGCAAATAGAAAAGCCATCGGACCAAAGAAATTATCAAGTTCCGGCTACTTTCTCAGGTACTTGTGTCTATACCTAACGAAAAGTCCACTTAACCGAAAACTAGTATGTATGTATCTGAGTCCCATGCCATCTGATGATCTATTCGTAAGTGTTTCGTCCAGCACGCTACTGCAATTGGGGGAAATACTTGTGGCATATTGTCGAGACAATTTCGTTGGGGAAATTGATTCAAATCAGCATTGCATTGATTAATAAATAATTCAAAAACAATTCAATGTCACATCCATTATCCATATGCCGTACAGGTTGACATGATTCGGCGGTTGGTTCTGAGGACTGCGGGGGGAGAGTCACAGTTTTGGGCAGGGCCATATGAAAGTTCCGCTTGGGGGGACTCGAAAAGCTTATTTTCCAGAGTTTTATATCTACTACGAATACTTAATTTTCGACAAGCTGTCGCTTCTTTGCCTTTTGCCTTTGCTTGTGCAATTCATCATTGCATTTGCAATGTGCTCGCATTCTGCTTATATAAGCCAAGGAACGACGAACGAACGGCTATTGGTCGACTCTGGTACAGCAGGGGGACGGGTGGGGTGCTGGGGCTGGTTCTGATTCTGGGACTTAGAGCAGACACATGAAAATGAATGCTAATCGGGGGCGCAAACAATGCTCCTAACCGCACCCTGGCGATTTTCTGTTGCCGTGGGTCGGTTCAGTCAACAGAATTCTCGCTCCTCAAAGCTATAGACCCATACACACGCATGGATAAATGTACATACATATGTATGTACCATGTGGGTGTCATTAGTATTTTATATTGTGTTGTATGGCTTTTTTTACGTTTGGCTGGAAAACTGTCGTCAAAACGAAAATGCATTCTGGCACGCCAAGCACCGCTCCGTTGCACTGTAAATGACTTTTTAATTTGTGGGGGCAGTGCAAGCCAACTGATAACTCTATGTTCTGGCGTACATACTACCATATCATTAAAGAAGGAACAAAGGCACGCAAATTACTGTCATTGGCAACGGGAGGATGGGACCGGAGAAACAAAAAAGCAAGGGCTCGATAGTGGAACCAAGAGGAGCAGCAAAATTATACGAAGCATGTGGACCCATAATAGAGAAACGATCTGCTCAAATACTCTTGGAGCAAAAACATAGGGTTACAAGCATATGTATGTACACATGTCCATTCATATGAATGACTGAGTACCGGGTATACAAATTGTGACGCAAACTAAGCATCTCACACGTTCCTACTCGTCTTTACTCAGTTTCTGTTTAGACTTATTCAAAATCTTAAGCATCAGGGAGAAGAGGAGAATTCCTTGCAATTACATCGATCGATCTATTTGTCGTTAAATCTCGCACCCCTCGACCAGAGTAAACAGTTTTTCCCACAGCCGAGGCTGTGTTTTGCTCTGGGGAAACCCTACAGCAGAGATGAGTAATTGACAATATCAAGGTGCTCGAGCAAAGTAAATGAGTAATGAAACAATATAAACTAAACTATCTCTTTTGTAGGTGAAGAAAGAAAAGAACCCGAGGGATAGATGGAGAGTTGACAATCTGAGCTTCTACTTCTGCCTCCACCTCACTTCAACTGTTTTTAATTTCTGTTTTTTGACTATCGTTTGGTCTTTCTGCTTCGAGTGTGTAATCGGATGGAAAGAGAATAAAATAATAGGGAAAGAGAGGAAGAGAGAGAGAGAGAGAGAGAGAGAGAGGAGAAGGCGCTCAGGCACGTCCCAACGTTATTAACCTGCAAAATATTTGACTATCAAATAAACGCGCACACACAAATGAGTAGGTGGTGGGTGGTGTTGTCTCTGTCTTGCTCGTGTTACGGTCTATGGCATTTACCGTTTTACCGCTCATTTGCTGTCCGAAGAAGTTCATTAATGGATCAGTACGCACGGACGATGAACGATGGTGGAGAGTCGTGACTATTTTTCCGACACGCAGTCCGGTGCGTCTGTTGTTTCTTCCTTCTTTTATTGGTTTTTGTTTGATCAATTTTCGTTAATTAAACGATAAACAAACACTGTTTGACACATTTTTTAATGTTTAAGTTTTTGGATGTGGGTTGCCTTCCACCGTTTCTGTACAGTACATTTCGGGGGGAGTAAGAGTGTTTTTGACCATTTACTTTCGGCCTCTTCTCGACTCTTGGCCAGCACGTGTATGGGCTGTACAAAGGTGCGAGTGTACAGAGTTTATGTACAGTACATACATACATATGTATGTACATAGATGTTGTATGCGCATATTTCTGTGTTCGCATTGATATGCAAATTTCAACGTCTGAACCAATTTGAAGGCGGTTTGGCCTTGAAGCTGAATATTTTTTTGAGAGCTTCAGCTGCAGTGGAAACATTTTTGGATACCATCATCTCCCCACCACAAAACAATGCCCGTCCAGACGGACCAAAGTCTGTAATATGTTTAATTGTTGTTAAACATGCGACTGGAAGTGGAATCGACTCACAAGTCTTTCTCTCCTCAGACAATGGTCCAAATGGTCCAACTGGTCCAAAGATCGATGAATGAAATGAATTCCCGCACAAAATACCACATTGAAAATTCCCCAAAATGATAATTCGGGCAGCGCCTCTAATCACAAATAAATGAATGGATAACCATAGGCATGTATGCATATGTAGTATGTGTGTTTATGTGGTATATCTAATACGTAGATTCGTGCATTCGATGGTGTTTAGTGGGCAGGGCGACAGGGGAGTGTGGTTGGGTGTCTGGGAGGCTAAACTTACGATTTTTCATTTAAAAATTCACCGCGCGTAAATTCCGAAAGTCGACGCGATTTGCCTTTCTTGGCCGTCGTCGTCGTCGTCGTCGTCGTTGATGATTTTGTCGTTGCTTGTGGGATTTGATCGCAATTTAAGTTTGCACACGTATGCGGGGAGGAGTGGTGGACAGAGGAGGAGGAACAGGCACAGGCACAGACACAGGCACCGCCTACGGCGACGGGTAGCGATCGCGACTTCTCAATGGCAGTCAGCGGATGCGGGCAAGTGCACTGGTGGCTAGGTAGATCCTCTTCAAGGGCAAGGCAGGTGCACCGTAGAGGACTCTGGTTGGACCAACGGCGCATTGGCTGCTTCTGGTGTGTGTGCGCTTCCGCTCCCGCTCCTGCTCCTGCTGCTGCCTGAAGGCAGTTGTCTAGGGAGTGCTTCTTTACCAGTGCCAGCTGGTGCCTTTGGCGCTGCTGCTCCTGTCCGCGCTGCAGGCATCGGTGCTGCTTGAGGCTGCGGCGGGGACGGGGCGGCGACGGCGATGGCGTGTGCTGGGCGGTGGCAGGTGGGGAGCAGGCCACCGACATGGAGATGGCGTCCAGGGAGCTGGACTTTATCAGGGAGCTGGCCGTTTTGGGCTCCGCATCGCTGTCACTCTGCATGTGGGCTCTGTAATCACGCCTCTGCTGGGCAATGATGCGCGTGTAAAGCTCCTCGGAGTCCAGGGGCAGGAGCAGATTCGTCACCCCGATCCTCCGCTTGGCCTGGCTGCGCTTCAACTTGGACTCCTCGTGGCCATCTGGCTCCTCATGCCCACCGCTGCCTGCAGCTGGAGACCTGCTGTAGCTTAGGATGTTCGATAGACGCCGCATCTTTTTTGGCTTGCTGGCCGGCGCCACCTTCCCTGTTTCCACGGGCAGATTGGCACTCTCTGTGCAGGCAGGAGCCTCTTGGCTCTTGGCCGGCTCTGGCTGCTTCTCATGGGGATGCTCCTCCACATGGCTGACCACGAAGCGCGTTGGCTTGCCGGCAACTGGTCGCTTGCTGCTATCCACCGCATCGCCAGCATCCAGCTTCTCTCCCTGCAGAATGTCGTAGATGGTTCCATACTTGTGCACACTGAGGGCGGACTGGACAGTGGCGGAGGCCGAGGCGGAGTCCAGGGCTTTCTGCTGGCGCTGCTTCTCGCGCTCCCTCTTCTGGATGATGTCGTAGATGACGTCGCCCGACTTGCTCTCCAGGATGGAGCTGAGGCTCTTGCGCTGCCACCTGTCGCTGTTGCTGCTACTGCTGCTGTCGCCAACGCCGCCGAGGAAGCAGCCGCCATCCTGCGAGGACTTGCGGTGAAGTATCTCGTAGATGGTGCCGTAGGTCATGTACTTGTCGTACTTCTGGTACGTCAGCTGGTAGATGTCGTTTTTCCGCTGGATGATGTCGTATATGGTGCCGTAGACCAGCTTGTCGTATATCTTGAAGTTCCGCCTGTAGTTGGAGTCACAGTTGGAGCTGGAGTTGGCGGGCAGCTTGGCAGCGTAAGTCTGCAGCTGCTTGCCCTTGCCCTTGGCCTCTCGCACTGGTGGCACATTCATCTCCCCGCCGCTGTTCTCCTTGTCCCCAATCTTCGGCTCTTTGGTCGAGTTTCGGCGGGGCAGAAAGTAGCTGGCGAAGCTCTTCCGCTGCCGCGAGTTCTGTCTCTTGAGCGGAGACGTGGTAGTTGTTGTTGCTGCTCGGCCTGCCGTTGGTGTTGGGGCTGGGGCTGGGCATGTGTGTGTGGGTGTGGTTCTGGCGGCAGCGGCAGTGGCGACCACTGCAACAGTGTCCAGACATTCCAGACTCTCGACTTCGTTAACCATTCGCTTGAATTCCTCATACGATGTGCGCCGCTTGTGCGCCTTGGCCCGCTCCTTGGCCGCAAACTGATGATCGAGAATCTGCGATAGAAAATCCGAATTCTTTCGCATTGCCTCTGTGGTGCTGCTGTTGACTGTCGCCGCTTTTGCTGTTGCTGTTGTTGCTGCTGTGGTTTCTGCTGCTGTTAGACACCCATTGGTATCGCCCTCACATTCGCCATCCCCGGTATCCATTTCATCGGGGGCCATGGGGGATCTGGGGCCTGGGTCTGGGCCTGGGACAGCGTCGCTGGTGGCAAACTCGTTTGCACAATCCGGTTTGACTCTCTCGCTTGTGGTTTCTTGTTCTGAAATGGAGGCAAGCGTTGTTGTTGTTGTTGTTGGGATCACAGTGTTGCTGCTGTCGGCTGTTGCGTCATCTGCCGCAACAATCGATGATGCTTGGGGCATGGACAGAGGCAAATTGACAGTGGCTGCTGCTTCCGAAGCCGTCGTTGCCGCCGGTTCAACAAACATGGCTTTAAACTCCTCGTAGGATTTGCGACGATTCCGCGACTGCGTCAGGCATTCCTTGTAGTTGCGGCGAGCAATCTTCTCGCCACTCGATGATGTTGTCGGCGTGGCAGATGTTCCGGCTGCCGCTGCTGCTGCTGCCAGGGCGTCCAACTTGTTCTGCATCTCCATGAATCCCGAGTCCATGGAGCTAATGGTGCTGGTCGAGTCGAAGCTGGTCTTGCGGCTCGAGCTGTGGCTGACGGGCGAGCCCGGCTTGGGTGGCGTGGGCGGTGGCGTCACTAGCAGTGCGAGAAGGATATCCTCCTCGTTTGGGGCACACAGCAGGTCCACATTGTGGCCATCACAGTCTGTCTGCCTGCCTCCTCCTGCCACCGCCTGCTCCTGATCGTCATCAAAGCTGATTAGATCGCGCACAACCGCAGAGGGGCCGACCTGCGGAGCCTCCTCGGGCACAACGTCCAGCACAGTGGGCATTTCCCCCGCCTTCTCGGAGACGACTCTCGACAATTCGCGAGTTTTGTTAACCACCGCGTAGAGGGGCAATGTGACTGGTACTGCCGCTGAGGCTGTCAGCGATGTAGATCGCGCCGCTGTCGGTGACAAACTAAACGCCTCATTGCCGTCGCACGCTCTAGTCGCTGGCTTGGAACTATGGCTGGGACAGCGACTGCGATTGTGACTGTGGCTGGGCATCGCAGTTGGCGACACCGATTGGCCCCCGCCCACAATGCATGCTCCCCCCAGAGGGGATGGGGATGGGGCTGGGCCTGTGGCTGTGGCTGGCGTGCAACTGCTGCGATTATGAAAGATTTTAACACTGTGAATTGGTAATTTGTGGTGGCGATTGGGCCGATTACGTGCTATCCCCGTCGTGACGGTCCCATGCGACCTGTGCCGCTGCTGGTGGTGCAGACGGTGCTGACGGCGAGCGTATCTGCTGGCAATGCTGCAGACAGGATCCAGCTGCAGCTGCCACGTCCCGGAAGGGTCATTGACCGGCTCGTAGTCGCTGTTGTTACCTTGGCAGCTCCGCAGATACCGCTGCAGACGGCGTTCGTTGCAGGTGCCACTCTGCCCCGCCCGCTGCTCGTTCATGCACTTGGCGCAGCAGAGGAACTCGTACAGAATCTCTCCACTGACCCCTGCAATACCACCCGACGCCTCCACGGCCACGGAATCAGAGGAGGCGGGCGGCGAGGGAGAATACTTGGGCTCCAGCAGGAATTCCAGCTGGGCTGCCGCAGCAGCAATGGCCTCGGGCTGTCCCGCTCCGGCCCCCATCGAACCTGCCGTCTGGGTCGACATCGATGTCGGCAATATCTTGCTCACGGGCATCAGGATGTACGTGTTCTTTGCGTTCTTGAGGGGATGCGATTCTGGGGACTCGCTGGGACTGGGCTCTCTTGCACCCTCTTGCTTCAGTCCCCCGGCCACTATTGAGCTCTCGATGCTCAGGCCGCTGTCGAGAAGCGTAAATGTTCCGTCCGAGGGCAGGATGAGGCGCCCTTCGGCGGCGGCGTTCACCAGCTCCCGCAGGGCGTGGACTTGTTTCTCCGTCACGTTCCCCTGCAGCTGGATGCCGTGCAGGGCGAAGGCTGTGGGCTTGTTGTTCACCGAATTGGGATCGGTGCACCACACCACGGGCATGGCTGTCATTCTGTATCCTGTGGATGCTTTGGATGCTTGCAATGATGTCACTGTCTCTGTCTGTTCGGACAGGATCAGGGTTGGGCTGGGATCAGCGGCTGCGAGAAGAGAAAAGGCTTGAGCTTGAGTACAAATGGGAATGATTTAGTCCGAGTTTAGCAGATCCCATCGCATGGCAGCGTATCACCTGTTTCGCTTTACTGTTTCGTTTCTTTCGCTGATTCCTAACAACAAGAGAGAGAGGGGGGGAAACGTGCACAGATATCAAATCTACGTTTCTATGGATGAACATAGATAGAGATCACATCAGACACGTAAGGAATTTAATTCCGGTTTAAGTTTTTGGATGTCGTCTAATATTTACCCGAGAATCAGGCATAAACCAATACAAATATTTATTTATGTAAATTACAACGTTTTGTTTAAGCTCCAAACGAAAGTGATGTCCGTATTCTTTGGACTCTCAGTATTCGGTTCTCTCCTTCAAGGCTTGGGGGCTCGATTGAGGGTGGAATAATATTCGCAAATTACAAAAATAACACAAAACAAATTCAAGCAATTGGCTGAGTATGCATGGAACAGAATTCCATTCCAGAGTGTTTTATGGCATTCGCATGTGATGGAATGAATTGGAAAAGGTGGTGGATCCGTGGATACGATCCGAATAGTATGTTGAGAGACATTTTCAAAATTAGACGCTGATCACGTCCTACAGGGGTTCACAATCCCCAATTTTTATAGAGGATGCTGCGGCCAGGTATTGTCAGCGGGTTTTAATTTGTGTGTTTCACGACTAAGCGGAATACGTAACACTTGATGGAACAATTTGGTGGCTATTTTATTGCTTGTGGGCAGTCTTGAGCTGCAGATAATGGCCAGACATTATGTCATACAAAAATATGTACATACATATGTCTATTAGTCACTGACCCCAGGCGGAATTCGCATCAAACGCGAGAGTTTGAAGGTGCTGCCGCCGACTTCCCACCTACCACCGACTATTGACCATTGAACTCAGATCATACATACACATACATACGTATGTTTGTACATACATCTTTGGCTCTTCACATTCCGCAGAGTATCCACACAGAGAGTTTGTGTGTGCGTGTGGCCAAGGCTGCTCCGGATCTTGCTCTTGGACTTGAGGTATGTTCAGAGCCACGCTCTATGGCCGCTGATGGTGAGCCGACAAAGGAACCGTCCGGCACTCGAGACACAACGGCTACGGGGAGAAGAACTCCCCACTCTGCAATCCCAGTAGGCATTCAGGTGGACATCCTGCACACAAATGGATTCCCATCGTCACTCATCGCGACTTGTTGTTGCTGCTGATGATGGCTCGGCGATATTGTTAGCCTCAGCAAATGTCAATGTCAACAGCAGCAAACCGCAGAAGCGAAAAAGACAACGAAAACAACAACAACAAAATATCCACACATCATAAATAAATTGCATCAAGGCGTAACAGTTTTCGTGTTTTTATACCCGGTACTCGAAGATTAAATAGGGTGTATTGGTTTTGTGCGAATAACGGTTGTATGTAAGGCACAGAAGGAAACGTTTCCGACCCCACAAAGTATATATATTCTTGATCAGCATCAATAACCGAGTCGATTGAGCCATGTCTGTCTGTCTGACTGTCTTGTTGAGCGCCTGGATCTCAGAGACTATAAAAGCTAGAGCCAATTTTGCATCCATACTTCTGTATGCTCACACTGTTACAAGTGTATTCAAAAAATGAGCCCCGCCTCTTCCGCCCCCGCAAAAGGCCGAAAACCTCCCAAACCTACAATTTTGAAGATACAAGAAACTAAACTAACTAAACATTCCGTAGGGAAGGACCCTTTCTATCATATCACCAAAATGGGATCCGATTTCCCCATTATTATAGTCAGAATGAAGAAATTAATTTGAATTGATTTTTTCACATTCTCTCAGTAACACTCTGCTTCGCGCAGTGTGCGGCCTCTGCCTCTGCCGTGACTAAACCCACCCCGTCCCGCAGCTTATATTTGTTTTTTTTCATATTCTCTCATTCACACTCTGCTTCTGACTCTGACTCTGCGGTGTGTGGCGCTAGGGATGGGGGGCGAGCTTAAGGAGCGTGTTGGCGTGAGAAGTGTTGTACATGTATCGATGACAGATGAAGACAAATTTTAAAATTTGACATAACCGCTAAGGTTCAGATGTAGTACTGAGTGCCGGGTATACAAGTTGTGACGCGTAAGAAGCGTCTCACACGTCCCTTCTCGTTTTTTGCGAATTTTTTGCTTTGTTTCAGAGATTATGGGTGAATTTAACAAAAGATTGTGTAACTTCGAAGCATTGTACCACGTAGATTAAGCAGAAAAAAGTTCACTCTTTCGGAACAAGGAAAAAATGTTGTGGGACATTCGATATATGGCAACCACTGAGCTCGTGGTTCTAACATAAAGAAATCTGTGGAATAAAAGATCATTCCAAGGTAAGATGGAGAGCGTGAAACATTTTCTCTATTAAAAATACACAATAGCAGGATAAGACTGATCATATTTTTCATTTACCAACGGAATGGATATTATGTTATTTGATTTACATAGGTTTTGAAACAAGAAGTTAATATATATCATTTAAATAAATAAACATCTGCGTGGCTTAGTGTCGAGAAGAATAACAACAATGACAACAGACATGGTAATAACAGCGCCTGACGAAAACCTGTTGAACCCGTCTCGGGCTCAGAGATCTTCGAAAGGAGATTGAAAGCTCCTCCAATCGAAGGGGTAAAAACAACAACGGGTCCATAAAGCATGGCTCTACTATATATGCTACTACTACATACTTATGTACATATGTATGTAAATTGTACTATACAAATGTACTCGCATTGTGTTCCGTGACGTTCCTTTCAGCTGATTTCAGTCACGCGCCAGAACAACAGCAAGAACTTGTGGCAGGGCTGTTGAGAGAATGGACTGAATTCAAATGAGAATTATTTTCAGTGCAGTAACCGTTATACCTATTGAAATGTATATGGATCTGTTTGTACATGTACATACATATATGTACATCAGTACATATAGCAGCAAATACACACGACTTTAATGTTAAGGCTAAAATGCAAAATGCGATCACTAATCGCTGACTGGCAATTGTTTCTAGGTTTGAGCCGCTGCCTAACCATGCTAATGGCTAATATTGGCAGCACACGGAGCAAACATTTGCAAGGCAGAAGAACCACCAAGGTTACGTTACCCCGCGGAAGGCCTTAAAGGGTCCGTGGGCCGGGGTCTACGCCTGACCTATGCTTACCGAATCGAAACATGTCCATTACAAAATAATGGAGCGCTCAGCGTGTGTTTGTGTGTGGGAGTGAGTTTTGGATTGGATTTCAGCTGTTTCGGCCAGCGCGTGCCAAGAAAACCGAACAAGAGTCAACATAATAGCCAACACAATATAATGAGTTGCAGAGTGTGGAATGGACTGCTGTTGGCGGCTGTTTCTGCAGCCGCTGACAAACAAAAATAAAAGCTAACAATTGCACTCAAAAGTACTACGACCCACTTTGAACCGGTTTCGACTAGCGTTTGTTTGTTTGTATCTTTGTTTCTTTGTCGTTTCATTGCTTCTGGTGAGCGCGAAGTTGTGAAGCCAGAGCCAAACCTCTTTCGGCTGTTGCCAACGGGGAATGAATGCTCGAATGTTTGCTGCAACATTTGTTGCCAAGCATTTGTTGCTGGCGAATTATGAAACCACAACAAAAGACGGCATACATATGGGTATGTACAAGGCAGATGGAGACACGAAGACACGCCCCAAACTCTGCTCAAAAATCGACTGCTAATTAGTTAGAGAAAGAGGGAACTAGCTTTTGGCCGGGTACTTTCTCCACAGAAACAAAAAGAAACTAAAACTTTATCCCCAAACCAACCATCGACCATCGACAATCAACCATCGGCCATTGAGGCTGTCCCAAGTCCAAGACCAAGTCCCCGGAACAAGCTCAGGCCGAGGCCCGTGTGCCGCTGCCCATTTATGTGCAAATTAATAGTAAGCTTTTTGGCCACCAAAAACAAATCAGGAAAAAACCACAACCAGCCACCAAATGATGGCCAACACAAAAAGTCCAAAAATGAGAGCTTGGCTCTGATTTTGTGCCCATGATTTAGGTCATTGCACAATAGTAACGAGAGCAGCGACTAAATTTAGTATCGTCTCTGTACCATTCCATTCCGATCGACTCATTTGCCTACCTCTGTGGCAAAATAAAGCCAACCAAAGTAACGCTCTAAAAAAAATACACACAACAGAGTTTACGGAACGGTACCCAAATACAGTTTGTGGCGAATTTATGTTTAGAATATATCCAGCATTGAGATATCTAAGAATTTAAACCACTCAGAGGATTGACATCACAAAGGTCTCGCCACTCAAGAGGACCCATCGAAATCCGTTTTTCAAAGGAATTAATAGCAAAATGACCTCACAAAAAACCCAAGCATGTGCATACACACATATTTTAGTATGTACATATTTATATTTTGTTGGAAACGCACTGAATACGCTAATGAATAAATATTTGGAAATACACTCAAAACCCGTTCGCCATGGAATGCCTCCAAGAATTGAGCTTAATCGAGGGAAATTACCAATAACGACCAGAGCGTGGCTTAAAAGATTAAAATGGAATTGATCTTGATAAAGGAAAACTACGAGTAAGTTGCATTTCCTGGCTGAATCACTCGGATCTGTTCTGGGCAAGTGGCGTACCATCTATAGACCATATGCCAGATGATCTATAGCTATGAGGAAGAGCTAATTGCAATCCATTCAATGACTGGTAAAATGTCATCGAAAACAATGAGTGGTGGCGGCAAAGGTTGCAACAATAAAGCGCGGGGCACAAAGCCAGCCACGAGAAGAAACAATGAGCTGTTGTTGCTCTCTCCCTCTCCCTCTCTCTCTCTCTCCGTCTCTCATTTTTTTTCTGCCACTCTTTGGCTCGCTTGCGCTTAGCGCTCTACACTCTATACGCTCGCCAACAATTTTCATGTGTTTTCAACTGAATATTTTGTATCTGTATCTGTATCTTTATCGCTTTTTTCTCTGCCAATTGACGGGCATACGAGTGTGACTCATGGTACAGGAAATCTGCGGCCATGGCGGTACTCCATGGCTCAAAAGAGAAGACAGAAAGGCGGAAAAGAGATGGAAAAAGAGAGAGGAGAGGTAAAGGGAGATGGTAAACGGTAGATGGCAGAGCGAGACAAAGGCAAAGTCGACAAGGCATACTAGGTAGAAATACGCAAGTCAAAGCTCGAAAAACTAGGAAACTTTGGGGCCAAGAATACTACTGTGCACTATATACACTTGTGTGTGCAAAATAATGCAATTCGCTCGAGTCACGTAAGTCCAAGTAGCTATCTGCTGCTATCTTGGGATGGTGGTTCGAACGAGTCGACACACAAAACACACAATCCCATCAGAACTAACGAAAACGAAAAACGACATTAACTAAGGTAGACTCACATAAATACAGACCTCCCCACTCCCCTCACTTAGTATTTATTCACTCTCTATATGCCATATACAACTCTCGACATACATATATCATTATTCTTTAGTGGTTTTTTTCTTTACTGCTGGGGGCACAGGTAGAAATTGTGCATTTTAGCACATAGCGAACGATAAACTTCACTAAAATGCTGTGTAGGAGAAGTCTGTGGAGGCAAAGGAGGACTTTGACCATGTCTGAAGGTGAGGGGGTTTGGGTTGCAATCATTATATAAGCCCCAGCAATTGTCTTATGAAATATTCTACATTTTATATTCCAGCGAGATTCTCGCATTCGAATTCTGGTCACAAGCAGTACGAGTATGGGTGGTTGCACGTTTGAATGGTCAGCGAAAGACCCTCGAAACAGTAAAGAAAATAGAAAGTTCTGCGCTGCCCATGGGCAGTGCAGCTCTCTTCTTCCTCGGTGTACGGCGCTAGATGTGAGTGTTGCACAATGGTCGCCTTTGCCACATGACGTCTGTGTACCTTTTCATACGTTGCAGCTAGGATGCTGTTGCTGCTTCTGCTCCATATCACACAATGAGGCACACAAAACACTGAACAAAGGAAGCAGCACTGACTGTTAGAAGTATGCCACCAACCGTCGCGCATGCGTCGTCCGTTGCTGGCGTGCAACGAGTTTTCGTGATTTGGTTACGTTTCTCGATCGTTTTTGCGCGATCACAATCGAGGATCGAACGAGGAAACTGGGAAATCGCTTCTCACAGCGCTTTCCTATATGTTGGGGAGGCGGGAGGAGGGAATGGGTATCCCTATTATATTTATTTATTGTAGCGTATGGGCGATTTCGATTTCCGAACCGATTTGAGTGCGTCGCGTCTTCCGTTTAGACGTCCGTTTCGAGAACCGCTTCACAGACAACTGATACGTTTATGAAATTTGTATGGAAAGGTTTTAACCGCTTGGTCGTGCGCTCGCCCCGAACACACACACACGCACACCTGTTGCGGCCGTCATTTGAGCCAGGTTTCCACTCTCTCACCATCGCTCTCTCTGGCCGGAGCTCTTAAAGCTCTCTGGGAGCGAAAGAAGTGGTCCGCGGAAACAGCTGATTGCAGACCAGGTCTCTCTCTCTCTCTTTCTCTCTGTCTGGGAAGTCCGCTCTTAAGCCTCTGCCAAGATGAATAATTTCACTCCGCGAATGAACAATTACGATTATGACGACGATGAGCGACGACAGCAATTAGTCAGAAAGTGCGTTGATTGCTAAGATCAAATCGAGTTGAAAATAATTAGCTTTAACTGCTGCTGTGGCCGCCGCTTTTTACTGACAAAATGTCAACATGTATTCATTTATTTACAAAACAAAAATAAATGCAGCTTGGTCACGTCACTGGAAATCAAATTATGCGTTCCCAAATGTCACTTCTCGTCAGAGGGCAACGGGGATTGGTTCTTGTGAACGCCATTGAACTCGTCATTGATAGGAAATGCCAACGCAAAGAACACTCCATCCAATAACACACAAATATTTTACGTCGAGCGGGGCTGCGTTTAGGCAGGGTCTAGGGAATATTAATGTCCATCCAGGCGGGACCCTGGACAGCAGTAGCAAACACGTTTCTCGCGAAAATTTATGGCACATGCGCAGAAACCTGGACGCACATACATATGTGAATACAATATATCTTATGTGCAAATATCTATATATACATACTTCTTATGTATATTATGTTAAAATTTGTACAAACCAAGCTTCATAGACACTTATTTACTTGGCACGCCACGCGATTTAATATGTTCTCATGTAGATTATCGGCACACACGCTCCAGGGGCAAATGGTGTGTTCCCAAGAGCTCATATTACCCTCAGATAAAAGGGCGATCTGCAGAAGCTTAGTGCGGTGTGCAGGAGTATTCTATGTACTTTATTATATAAATATCAGTGGTAGTAGTTGACTTACCTGGAAAAAGATAAACAAACAATATTAGGTAAGATTTAAACATTTTGCCCTCAGCAAGTTCAGAAAATACGCAACAGTTATCGGAAATAAAATATTCGAATAATCAATAAGTGATTTAATTTTCAATTTAAATATTTAAAATTTTAAGAAGAAAACTTTCGAAAAAAGTCACTAAGTTATTTATCTTAGAAGCCCAGCAGAATCAGTCCTTAAACTACCGATCTCTTTTCATACTCTCCCCTTCCGTTGTCACTATTCGAATATACCTCACCTAAAGTACAGAAATCGAAACAGAATCGAAACTTCTATAATTGAATGCAAATCATAGACAGAACCCAACTATACTCGCAATGGAATTACGGAATGGAATATTCTACGTCTCCTTCCAGCTGCGTAACCTGATTGGGATTCAGATTCAGATGCATTAGCAGTGCATAAATTGTCACTCAATTCAGATCAGTTAATTAATGCTCGACTGGGCGGCTGGCTTCCAGCGCAAGTTTGGACAAATACGAATACAAATACAAATCAATTTCAAATCTGATCAGCAAATGTACAGTTAATTGCTGTCTCTATCGCCATTTGGATATGACTGTTTCAATATTTGAAACTGTATTTGGGCCTGGGGCAAGCAAATATCAGACGTGAAGTACCGCTCGACCGACCTTCCACAAGAGCATTGCCCGGGCCCCGTATCTCCTGCTGTTTATGTTTCAAGTTATTTAAACAATTGTCTTCTATTAAACATTGTTTAAGAGTAGCATGCCACATAATCGAGGGCTACTCGTACGAGCTGTCTCGTACAGAATACGTCACATGAATCGAAAAAAGAAACTTCGAATTAAACCCGCACTTCATGCATATAGAAAATGGTTTTATGAACAAATCTGACACGCAGCCGCGATATGCATGTGGCCCAGTATAACAATTGCTGCCTAACCCTCCTTCGACTTTACCTTCTCTTCCTGTCTCTCCTCTTTGTTGACGGGTTCAATGACATTTTCTGGTGTCATGTTCAATAACAATTGCAACCCAACAACAACAACACAGAGAGTGCCATCAAAAGAAGTCAAAAAAATATATATAAGTGCACGAAATATATGATTGTATTTTTGCTAAATGGAATATATTTTCACCATTGTACGGACTACAGAATAGTCCCTTCTGATCTTTCTCTTCGCAAATAGGAAATCTCCAAATTTATATCCTGTAGGCTTTTGTAAGCCACTATTGTATAGTTGATAGACGTAACTGCTGTGACTGTCTGCAACTACAACATAGTATTGCTGACTTTCCTTAAATATCCCTCAATTGGAAAGAGCATTTTCTTAGTATTGAAAATTTAAATTTTTAAATTATTCTTTAAAGATGGATTTGTTACAGTTGTTTTTTTTTCTTTTTTTTTTTGTAGAAAGATATTGGAATGACAGAAGGAGCAATAATCTTAATAAGTAGTGGAATTGTACTGAGAGGGTACATCTGGATCAGAAACATTTCATTCATGGGGAGATTTAAACAAATTACATGGAATGTAATGTAATTAATGGAATCAGTGTTGGTTGTTTCGGCAGCATTTTCTGACAGCTGAAGCGTGTTATTATTATTCCTATGGATAATTATTCTTTATCTGTGAATCCAAAATTTTGGGAGAGTGAGTATCTCTCGATACATTTGAATCGACATCCAATCAATTGAATCAAGCGAATCAATATGCACACAATGAATAAGCGCCACTGACATTGAAATTCGCCAAAATCGAAACAGAATCAAAACTCAAACTGTGCTCAAACGGCGATAAATTTCGCTGCGACAATTCCAATTCTGAGCCAATAACAACGATTGGAACGGGACGGCCGGCGTCTGGTGTCGTCTTCCGTGCCGGAAGATGAGGCTCACATCAAATGCAAACAAAAACAAACCGAAACAGAAAGGAAAATAATCATTTGTCCGGACATTTGTGTGAATATACTCAGCTATCAAATCAAATCAAATCAAAAAATCACATTTATTCCAGTACAAATTTTAATTTCGATTTAAACCTGCAATCGATTGAGTCTTGCATTTCAATTGAAACGCCCGACGCCTGCTAACCATTCGATTAAATTAAATTTGTTTGCCAATTTCTTGACTTGATTCTATTTTGCGTTTGATTTATGAGCTGTGTGAAAAAAGTAAGACACTATATTATGGACATGGGGGTTTCTGGGTGGCTCTGCTGCGGGAATTATGAATATCTAGGGTGCTTATTGTTTAATTCCAATTCCACGCAGTTTTTGCGACGGGTTCAATGCTCTACGAGAACTTCCGATTTGGATGTGAACGCTTCACGCATACTCTCTTCTTCTATATATCTATAGTGTATTATTCTGTTTCCGAACCGGCTCATTGGCAGTCAGGCGGGACGGTCAGTGGGACATCAATGCATATTATTGGAGATTTATGTGGCCAGATAATGGCCAATTGTGAATTTACGGCTAAAACGTTTCGCACATTGCCAAATAGTTTGCATTAAGCCACCTCATTCATACGCATTTTCCCCTCACTGGTCTTGCACCAGCGGAAGTAAACAGCTATCCAGGTTTTTTCCCTCTCGGACAACATTTAAAATTCACTTGAATTAAAGCCCACAGCTAACCTCGTCTCTGGCGAATTCCCTGTAAACGATGAGCCATCATATCAGCATCAACACTCATTGACGTCACTGCAGTCACTACCCCCGTCCAATGACCTACTTTCGGAGCTGCAGACGCAGAGCCCCTTCGCTGGAGGAGACTGGCAGGTCCATGGGAAAACTTGTCCGCTTGACAGTCGTTTAGCAATGGATTTCGAATATCCATAAATATGCATTTATGCATAGGAAAGTTTTCTTTTGCTTCGGTCACGTGACAATGAGGAAGTTGTCGATTATCAAATCTTGCCAATCTTGAAAAGTTTAGGTTTAGACACATACAATTTTTTCATTCTGGCTATAATAATGGTCCAATCGGATCCAAATTATAGATAGATAGATAGATGATATGGTCATTCCCTACGGAATGGCGTTACATGTGCGTTACATACAACCGTTATTCGCACAAAAACAATATATCTATTGAAGAGTAACTTCGAGTACCGCGTATAAAAAAAATCGAAGGGCAAAAATTACAATTTGATGTTTTTATACCCGGTACTCGAAGAGTAAATAGGGTATATAGTACTTGTGTGAATAACGGTTGTATGTAACGCACAGAAGGAAACGCTTCCGACCCCATAAAGTATATATATTCTTGATCAGCATCAAAAGCCGAGTCGATAGAGCCATGTCTGTCTGTCCGTCTTGTTTGTCGGCTAATTCTCAGAGACTATAAGAGCTAGAGCCACCAAATTTTGGCTCCAGACTGCTGTATACTCACACAGAACCCAGTGTATTTCAAAAATTAGCCCCGCCCCCGTCCGCCCCCGCAAAAGAGCGAAAACCTACAAAAGCTACAATTTTGAAGATAAAAGAAAAATAAAAACGCCATTCCGTAGGGAATGGCCATATCTATCAGATTCGATTCGATTGGATCAATATCATGGCCACAATGAAGAAATTAATTTGCAGTGGCTGAACCCACCCTGTCCCGCAGCTTATATTTCTCACGTTCTCTCATTCACACTCTGCTTCGGCCTCTGCCTCTGCCGCGAGTCTGCAGTCTAGGGAAGCCCTGCAAGCTAAAGGAGCGTGTTGGTGTGAGAAGTGTTGTAGAGGTAGATGACAGAGGAAGAAAAAATTTGACAAAACACCGCTGAGGTGCAGATGTAGTACTGAGTGCCGGGTATAAAAGTTGTGACGCGTAAGAAGCGTCTCACACGTCCCTTCTCGTTTTCTCTAGGTGTACTGCAATAACATCCTAATTGCTTTAAATCGCACTGTAGCCTGTACACACAGCTCATACCTGTGTGCAAAGTAAGCCTCAAAGCGAACGAGATTTTGAGAGACGCTTAAGAGTTGTGCAATGACCAACCGAAAACGAAAACCAAATAAGAAACCCAGAAAACTCTGACCACAATCGACAACCGACAAGCGACCGCAGGCCGAAAGGCTTCTCAGAAAAAATTAAAAATTATGAATTGAGTGGGTATCCTTAAGACGAAGAAAGAAGAAAGCACAGTTAAATGAGAGGCACAGTATTTATTTCAGTGCAAATAAATAAAAGAAATTACACGAGAGCTGATTACTGCTCCAAAGCGTGTAGCCGTGGCTCCACCACTCCACTAAATGGTTACTGCTCTCTGGGTAAATACTGATTTATGCCACGGCTTGGCTTGGAGAGTAAGTCCAAGGCATGCGGATAACAATTGGCCCGAAATTGGGCTAAAATAATATCAGCGTTTGCGGGTGGGACCACCTATGGCTGCAAGCTCTATATGAAATGGCCTTGAAACCGCAATAGTGTCGCGGCTCCCTTAGGGGCGTTAGGAAACTGTACATGAAATGCGTTTTTTTGCACCTGTGGACTCTGAAAGCTCTGTCTATCTGTGTCTGACGGGATCGAATCTTCTCGAGTGCTATACGTTTACAGTTACGGCCCAAGAGCAAGACCAAGACCACGACAAGATAACTTTTATTAATGTCTTCAATGACATTTATTTTTATTTTCGTTCGATTTACCGGTTTTTGAACTTTTCCCTACGCCCCAAAAGCAGCTCCAGGCCCAGACTCCACTCTTTTAATTTATGCAGCCGTCCGTTTCTTTTCTTTTAATTTTTCTGAAGACTTTTGTTCCATTAAGTTTCATTTCGGTGTTGTGGGATGCATTTCTCTGGCATTTCGAAGAATTGGGCAGGCGGGCCAAGAAATCGAAGTCGTGGCCCTAAGACATTTCCTAGACTCTTCATTAAGAGTCTTGTCTCGGAATTGGGTCAAGTTTAAAGCACTTGACACTGACTCAGAGCCACTCACGCGCCCCGCCCCCCCTCACTTAAGACTCGGATTTAAAAGCGGAGCTTAATTGTCTATTACCCACGAAAAATGAAACAGAACATTTGTCTAAACAAAAAACCATACATAAATATTACGAACCAAACAGCAGCGTAATTCGACGGCGAGTGTGATTGTAATCCAATAGCCAACAAAAAAGCTCCCTCCGTATCCATGCAATGATAGCCCATGAACACACCGATCAGATGTAACTGTGTAGCTAGTACGATTATCATGAGTGAATAATAACGCCAATAAATATACCCCTGAAGCTGATCGTAAAATGGTTAATTGCTTACGGCAAGGGCTGATCGGGCGGCTCACGTCAGAGACTCCGCATCGAGTATAACAAATCTAACAAATCAATATGTTAAACGAGGCGCAGATGTCGTATTATCGTGATTTAACTTTAAAATTTAAAGATAGCCTACATACAGTGGGGAGAAATGATGAGTTCACAATTACTGATTTTCGTCGCCCATAACTTCTAAGCGTCTAATGCAAACTTAACCAATTTTTTTCTAGATATCAATCACTTTATCTTAAACAAATAGGCAATCCCAGAAAAATACAAATGTGAAGCTTTTAAATAGCGAAAAATAAAAAACTAATAAAATAAACTCGCATGTACTCATTTATGCACTTTTCGTTATTTTATATTTCTAGTTTTTCTAATCAACAATATGCTCACAGAATTTATGTTAAATATTTTGTTTTATATTCCAGTAATACTACCATCAAATTAAGAGTTTTCTCATAACATTCGAAGCAGATTTCAGAGGATGCCAAGTTTTTCATGTCAAGTTTTTCATTAGTTTTAGATGTCGTATAGCCATTTTCAGGCTACACAATAATATTTTAAATTTCTAGATATTGTTTCTTCAGTCTCAGGTACAACATAGGCACTATTTAATAAATTCATCAAATCTGCTTCGATTAATATAAGAAATGATTAAATTTGATGGTAGTATTACTAGAATATAAAAAAAAATATTTAACATCAATTCTGTGAGCATATTGTTGATTAGAAAATTTAGAAATATAAAACGAAAAATGACGTGTGAGAAGCTTCTTGCGCGTCACAACTTTTATACCCGGCACTCAGTACTACTTCTGCAGCTTAGCGGTGTCTTGTCAAATTTAAAATTTTTTCTTCATCTGTCATCCACATCAACAACACTACTCACACCAACACGCTCCTCACACCTAGCTCGCCGCCCTTTCCTAGACCCACACACTGCAGGGGCAGCGCCCGAACACAACAAAAAAAACAAATATAAGCTGCGGGACGAGGTGGGTTAAAAGTCGGCAGAGGCATAGGCAGAGGCCGAGTGAAGCAGAAGCAGAGTGTGAATGAGAGAATGTGAAAAGAACAACAAAAGCTGCGGGACAGGGTGGGTTTAGCCACTGGAAATTAATTTCTTCATTGTGGCTATAATAATGATCCAATCGGATCCCAATTTGTGTGATCTGATAGATATGGTCCCTACGGAATGGCGTTTTCAGTTTTCTTTTTTATTCAAAACTGTAGGTTTGGAAGGTTTTCGCCCTTTTTGGGAGGCGGAAGGGGGCGGGGCTAATTTTTAAAATTCACTGGTTTCAGTGTGAGCATATAGCAGTCCGGAGCCAAAATTTGGTGGCTCTAGCTCTTATAGTCTCTGAGAACTAGCCGACAAAGAAGACGGACGGACGGACAGACAGACTTGGCTCTATCGACTCGGCTATTGATGCTGATCAAGAATATATATACTTTATGGGATCGGAAACGTTTCCTTCTGTGCGTTGACTGATTTTTGAAATACACTGGTATCAGTGTGATGTCACAGCAGTCTGGAGGCAAAATTTGGTGGCTCTAGCTCTTATAGTCTCTGAGGACTAGCCGACAAACAAGACGGACTGACGGAAAGACTGACAGACAGCCATGGCTATATAGACTCGTCTATTGATGCTGATCTAGAATATACGTGTATACCTCAATGCCTCAAAGTTGATATAATATTTTTTAAAAAGTTCATTGAAGCCATTGTTTTAACACAATATCTGAGAGAAGAGAGATGGGGGGCTATTTTTTACGAAACAGCTGTATGTAGACATTGTACATATGTACATTCATATGAATATGTATGCATATTCACCTTCAACGCGAACAATTTAAAACGTGTTTCTCAAGCAACATAGAAGTAGACGAAACAAATTGCAGCCAAGCATAATGTAAGGAAAATCCATCTTGGTTGCCATAATTTATGTAAAGAGGTATACACATATTTGTAATTTAAAAATGAAACAAATCAATATCATACAAAAACTTTTTTTTTTACATTACGTTTTGCAGTTAGTGTCTAAATTTAAAGGAACGCCGGGGAAACTATTTAGAGGCTTCTAGTTTGGTATTATAGGAAGCATACTTCTGGGCTTTGACCAGAATTCATGTACACACATGTATGTAACTTGTATGTAAAATTCGGGAGCATGCACCATGGTCAAAAAATCATGAAGTGAAATCAAATTATAAATAAAATAAAATACATCAAAAGATTAACGAATTATAAGAATATTGTGCCATTCAAGTTTATATATTAAACAAGACATTAACAAGACGTAATACCCATATGGTTTAGTTTATCAATTTTCCGGGTAACTTAAAATAGTTCAATATACAAAATACACACATCAATAAACACTTACGGTTCTGCTTCGATGGATTTCAACTTAGCCACATAGTTCGACGGTATATAGCCTTCCGACCGGGTCTTCTTGCTGCGCGCAAGCCACCAGTCGCCCTGTTGTGTGAAGAAAGCAAAACATTAAACGTTGTTCAATTAAATTTTTCCTGTATTTCTTATCAATTACCGCTGATATTAATACACATTCGAATTGCTTTGATATTTGAGATGCTTTTTCACATTTTTTTCACAGAAGACAAATTTGTATCCTTCAAAACTGCAGAAACGGGAAAGTTGTCAGCCGCGGCAGGTGCAGGCTCTTCTTACATGCATATATGGTCTATACATAGTATACAAGAAATCTTCTGATTTATGCAACATATGTACATACATATGTATGTATTTGTACAATATATTTTATAAGTAATTATAGGTAAGGGCCATAATTGGTGTCGGAGCCTATGAATGAAGCATGCTTTTTCTCTATCTAATCTATTTTCCTTTTTGGAGGAATAGACTGTTGTGTTAATACAGAGAGGGGTATCTCACAATTTGGTTCGCCCTTGTCATGAGAGATGCGAAAAACATGAAGGAAAAGAGTCCACAGTCGCTAGTTACGTTGTAATGTTTATTTCAGTTTCAGTTTTCTGCTGGAAACAATCTCCATTAAGTGTGATTACAAATCATCTTTATGTGCGTTGCACACATCCACATCAGCCACAAATCTGATATATCCCTACCCATATATTCTTTCAGTATCGGCTATAAAAATTAAGCAAACTTTGGGCTTAGACTGATTACTTCGATGGCAGCCTGTGACATATTATTCCGATGTTTATCATTTTTATTGACTTAAGTTGTGTGGGGTTATGACTGTCAAGGATGTACTCTTTTAAAGTCAGTACAAATGAACATTTGTGCCAGGTTATACCAACTATAGGGGTTTTATAGCAAGTGAGAGTGAGATATGGGAGGCAGGTATTCGATGGCTTTTAAAGCATATTATTTGATTGCGTTCGATTTGATTGATTCACACCGATCCCAACACACTGATGCACAAATTTACAGTCGAGCGTTGAGTGTTGCAAAAAGAGCGAAAAGGAAAAGAGACGAAAATTAAATTTAACTTTATTCATTCGCTCGCGTGGTTGGCTTTGGGTCTGACTCTAGCTTCGGCTGGCCATGTGGCTCACTGGCTGGCTGGGTACGCGCTTTCCATGTCTGTCTGGTTTTCGGTCCGAACACACAACCACAGCAGAGGCCACAATAGCAGAAACTTGCTTTTGCCAAATTTGTGCAGCACTTTGGGCCTCAGGTGTCTGAATATTCATATGTATACACTCACATTCGCATTTACATTCAATACCCAAAACATAACGGCAAAAATAGTTTCTATATCAGCCATAAATTGCAGTGGGAGGAGTCGATCCGAGTCTGCTGTCTCTATGATAAGCGCCGAGTGCTGTTGTTTACGCAGCCCCTGCCCCAAATCTATCCTTATTGCCCCTGCCACTTCCTAAACTCCACGAGCATGGGCTATGATTAGACCCCGACCCGCTGTGTTGTCGATGATGATGATGATGATGATTGCGCTTCGTCTGTAAGGTCAATGAACAGACACTTTTAGGGTTCATTGTTTATGTGTTGCTGTAATTTTCATTTCATGGGCGAGCTACTTATGGATTCCCTATCCATCCGATATCATCCCATCCACTCCTCTTATATTCCAGCCGACTACTCTATGCTCACAAGTGAATTTTGTAATCTTTCTGTCCGCTTCTTGTGCTTCGACTATTCCATTTTAATTGAATTCCACTCAAAGTTTAAGTGATTTCTGCCCCTGCTCTTCGGTCTGCCACTCGTAGCGCTCTTAGCCACGCTTTCTTTGCGGAAAGGAAAGTGAAACAGAAGTAAGACTGCAGCTTTGACACTTTCGGGTCAAACTTTCGCCTCTAATCTCTGAATTCTTTTAGAATAATCTTTTGGGGGTACCCTCGAGTGGGGAACTAAACTTGTTCATTAAATGTTAGGAAGACTTTGGGAAGAATTACAGAATAAAATAGGTCCAAAAAATATTCCCCTGAATAAACGGTATTTTCCATGGCAGGAATCAAAGTCAAAGCTCCCCCACCAGCATCACCGCATCAAGTACTAATACTTCGAGGCAGCAGGGGCATGGAGCACTTGGTAAAGCAAAACGAAACTTTTTACCATGCTCAGAGCAAAGCCCGAGCGGCACCCGAGAGATGCGACTTGCTGCATAATCTCCGGCTAAGGAGGCTGATGCGATACGATGCGTTGCGGAGCTGAACAAAACAACTTTTACATGCATTTTTCTGGAGCGACGGCCGGCAAGTCGAGTGCATCCTTGAAGGGTTTCCCCTTACCACCGGCAAAGCAGGGCAAACGAGTAAAAGAAGGCTATCTATGGCCGTCACCTTTAATACCCTTCTTACAGTTCCATCATTCAAATGTAAAATGCTTCTGCAGCTGCAGGATTCTTCTTTATAGGGTATGGTAGTGCAGTTCCCTTGAGAGTTGAACTGAAATGTGGCAGAGCGGTTGTTAAATATGTCTCTCTTATTAGACACACACACATTTATGTACATATATGTATGTATGGACAGGCAACCCTAGAAAGATGGAGAGAGACGCAAAGGGAGAGGAGAATATGTTCACAATGAGGAGGCAACGATAAAGAGACAGCCCTTACACACACATAAAGTATTTATACCCGGTACTCGAAGAGTAAATAGGGTATATTGTATTTGTGCACAAGGTGAATGTATGTAACACACAGAAGGAAACGTTTCCGACCCCATAAAGTATATATATTCTTGATCAGCATCAATAGCCGAGTCGATTGAGCCATGTCTGTCTGTCTGCCTGTCTTGTTGAGCGCCTGGATCTCAGAGACTATAAAAGCTAGAGCCAATTTTGCATCCATACTTCTGTATGCTCACACTGTTACAAGTGTATTCAAAATATGAGCCACGCCCCTTTTCGCCCCCGCAAAAGGTCGAAAACCTCCCAAATCTACAATTTTGAAGATAAAAATTCCGTAGGGAATGGCCATATCTATCAGATCACCAAGTTTGGATCCGATTGGATCATTATTATATCCACAATAAAGAAATTAATTTCCAGTGGCTAAACCCACCCTGTCCCGCAGCTTTTGTTGTTCTTTTCACATTCTCTCATTCACACTCTGCTTTTGCTTCACTAGGCCCCTGCCTCTGCCCTCCCCCTGCCGATGATTCTTCCGACTTTTATCCCACCCCGTCCCGCAACTTATATTTGTTTTTTTGTTTTGTTTGCGGGCGCTGCCTCTGCTGAGAGTCTGCAGTGTGTGGGTCTAGGGAAGGGCGGCGATCTGTCTAGATGACAGATGAAGAAAAAATTTAAAATTTGACAAAACACCGCTAAGGTGCAGATGTAGTACTGAGTACCGGGTGTAAAAGTTGTGACGCGTAAGAAGCGTCTCACACGTCCCTTCTCGTTTTTATTATTTTACATACAATTTTGATTTCTGTGCATGGCGTTGGAAGCTCAAGACGCTGCAGCTGAGGTCGGAAAAAGAAAGCAAACAACTACGAAGTTCATATACCCAAACAGTTATACCATATAATCCTCTGATCCGAATCAGAGGAATATATATCTTAATCTTAAAATATTAATGAAATGGCGATAAGACAACAATTTCACTGGGGACACACTAATGTGTGTAAGCACTTGAAACTTTTAACAAGTTTGGATCAAAACGCTATATATGTACATATGTACATATTTATATAAACCTATGACTCTGATAGTGATCGTATGATACAAAAATGATGCCACAATTCAATTGTACTCTGAACCAAAACAGTTAAAAATTGCATCATGAAAATTACCAGAAGCAGGAAAACTCAGGACGAGGTTACATATGTACATTGTTTTGTGTTTGTGTTTGAATTTAAATTTGTCAACATGTATATACATACAGCTGTGAACAGAAACTTGAACAGAAAACTCTCCTGCAAACTTCAGGCGCTTAGTAATATGTCTGGCGTTTAAAAGTGGGAGTTTTCTTGGGCTGCAGGCTTTTCGACTATGTTAGCTAAGATATGTCCGAAGTGTCTATGTCCATCGCTTTGTTTTTAAGCTCTTCTTTAAGCTAGGGAGAGGCTTGAAGGGAACCTTCTTGCTCTGACGATTCAGCCTTTTGACCTGTAAAGGGGTCACAGATTCTTAGTTTAAGGCGCTTTTAATCATTTTATTGAAGCTTTCTACCAATTGACCACATTTTTTGCAAGTTTTTCCGTCCAATATACATTTGTTGATAAGGTCGCGCTTCTTTGCATTTCAGATCTTTCCAAGTTATGATTATTATTAGCTTTCATGATAGAAACAATCAAATATTAGTCAAAACTAATAAATGCGGGGTTTCTACAAAGTCAATTCCGCAAAAGTTACGGAGAGTCACTAGAAAATAGGGCTAATTATGGTGCTAGGGTGCTATTATGGTTTTCGCCATTTTTTGGGTATTTTTTCTTAAAGTTTAAAAAAAAAGATATAAAGAGAGAAATTAAAAGAAAGGTAAGACTTTTTTTTGTTTATGTGGAATACTAAACTATATAATAAAAATATAAATTTCAAAAACTCTCAACAGTAATTACATTTTATTTTTGTCAGGAACAAAATGTGTTGTAGTGGTACTATTATTTTTTTCGCAACTGTATTTACACACAGTTTATGGTATTATGTGCGCAATAAACTGATCAAAATCATCATACCCACTGAACAGTGGGTGTACAACTGTTCACAAAAGGAAGCCGGCCACCGAATGTATGTATGTATACAATATAATTTGATGTACTACATGTTGTACATATTTTGTGAGCTGTCGCTGTCTCTGTTTCTGCGTTGAGAGCCGTATGGCTGTGTGGTTTTGTGTGGTACGAGGTACTTTAAATAAACGATGCCATAGTTGGAGATCCACCGGAAGCGGCAGCCATGCAACTGCTGGCATACACCATACACCACGCAGCCCATCTTCATTGCCGCTGATGCGCCTTTAATTGGATCTACGAAATTACAGAACTTTAATGAGAGAATCATACGGACGTTCCATTGCAAGAGAAGGGTAGGGCGGTGAGCAACTCTTGGCCAGCGGCCAGATGTGGACGTCATGCATTTAGCGCCGGGATCCTCCGCCAGCGTCGACGCCACTTGTCTGCGAGTGTAAGGTGGTCATGGCTATGTTGACGTAAAGTCTTTAAATATTCACACGATGAATGTTTCTGGTCAGCCCCTTCTGCTGCTGGCACTTATGTCACAATAGTAGAATCGCTTCTCAAACGAATTGGGATTGGTGGCGTGCCGTGCCGAGGCATGGCATGGTGTGGCGTGGGGCGGCGACCTCCGCGGGCTAATCATAGAATTCGTTCAAAAATTCCAACTATCTCACTTTTGTTTGCCCAATGCCAACAGAGTTGTCTGTGATATTGTCTGTGTCTGGGACTGGGCCTGTGCTTCCGTCTGGTTTCAAGTGGAGTTGCAGTTTGGTTAATTAGTCGTCTAGAACGTGGAACGAGCTGCAGCTGAAGGCGAAAACAGCCATTTCAAATGAGAAAGAACAGCGAATACCCCTCTCATTCAATATCCACTAATCTGAACCATTTTAATTAGACTTACTTTCTATTCAATCCCTATATACTCTATATAATTATGATATATTTATATATACATATGTAAGTCCAAGAGAGATGTTGTTGGAGATGCAAAATTATGGTATTGCAAATTATAATTTTATGATGATTCAAATGGAGACGCGAATCCTTAATCATGGTTTATCTCAGATTAGGAATATCCACCAAGCACCTTGCTTTTTGTTTGGATTTTTGTTGATGTTGCCACTGTCTCCTCGAGCTGGCTGGAGTGCTTTGCTGGTTCTGTAAGGCGCCTCCTCCACCCCAAAATTAATTTGAGCGCATAAAAGTTGGCGACATTGAAAATACATAAGTTAGCAGCTGAAAAAAGTTTGAAATTATTGTGGGGGACTGGGTCCGGCATGAGTATGACGCATCGATGGATGGAGCGCGCATTGGTTTTTCAGTTGGGGAAAGTGGCAAGCCAAGAAGAGAAGCCCCCGCATACATACGCCTCACACGACTCATGCCGCACTGCCCCACCGATAAACGAGTGGAAAATCGTGTATAAGTACAAATGATTGTCGAACAAAGCATTAAAGCAAAGCTCTCGCGAAAGCTTTCGAATGGAATCCGCATCTGCCGCAAAACCGATTGCAAAACTAAAGAGAAGGGACGTGTGAGACGCTTCTTACGCGTCACAACTTTTATACCTGGTACTCAGTACATCTGTTACCTTAGCGGTTTTTTTTTCTTTCAAATTTTACATTTTTTCTTATCTGTCCTTTCCTAGAGCCACACACTGCAGAGTCCCGGCAGAGGCCGCTCACTGCAGAAGCAGAGGGTGAATGAGAATATGTGAACAAAAAAACAAATGTAAGCTGTGGGACGGGGTGGGTTTAGCCAAGGCTGAGGCAGAGGCAGAGGAACGGCAGGGGCAGAGGCCGCACACTGCGCGAAGCAGAGTGTAAATGAGAGAATGTGCAAAAAACAAATATTAGCTGCGGGACGGGGTGGGTGCACTGCAAATTAATTTCTTCATTGTGGCTATAACAATGATCCAATTCGGTTATCTGATAGATATGGTCATTCCCTACAGAATGGCGTTTTTAGTTTTCTTTTATCTTCAAAATTGTAGATTTGGGAGGTTTTCGCCATTTTTCGGTGGGCGGGGCTAATTTTTTAAATACACTGGTTTCAGTGTAAGCATACAGCAGTCTGGAGGAAAAAATTTGGTGGCTCTAGCTCTTATGGTCACTGAGAACTACCCGACAGACAGACATGGCTCAATCGACTCGGCTATTGATGCTGATCAGGAATATATATACTTTATGGGGTCGGAACCGTTTCCTTCTGTGCGTTACATACAACCGTTACTCCCCACAAATACAATCTACCCTATTTACTCTTCGAGTACCGGGTATAAAAACTAATCCCCATTCATGGTGGCGGGAGGTGGCGTATACAGGTTCGTGGCCAGTTTTCATGTCTAACGAATTGAGCAATTAAAGCCACCGTAAATTGATAAGTGCAGCAATTGAAGAGGTTTTAATTTGCGAGCATAGAATATGCCAATCATATTGTATGTACATTGTCAAATGCATAAACGATGGCGCACAAATGGAGGCGGATTAGAGTTTAAGCTATTTTTTAACTCTTATCACAATTTAAGCCCGAACAACAAACATATAAGATTGACTCGAATGTATTGCCCATAAATCTCCCGATTCTTTTAGTTCTTTATATGCACCTTGTAGAGTGTACGACAATACTAAGACGTCTGTCGACTCGATTCCAGGGATTCCCTTTCCATTTCGAGTAAGGGGTATCACACGAACTACCGTTATCGGTACTACACACATTTTATCGGCTACTTTTTGCACTTCATACACACACACTCGTAAACAAAATGACAATCTCACTCGTATATGAATGCATATGTATATGTATGTATGTACGATTGAGTCACTCACCTGTGTGTCATTCAATATTTCCAAGTGCTCTCCTTTGCGGAAGCTCAGATCCTCGTCGGTGCGGGCATCGTAGTCGTAGAGAGCGACGAATATCTTGGCATTGGCATTCGCAGGATCGCTCTCGGGAATCTGCGGTACTGGACGAACCTGCTCCGGCGGCTGGCCGATGGGCATGGCTATCTGCGGCACACCCACCACACCAATCGCCGTACCCGGATCCTCCAGCTTGATGCGATCGACATTAACTTTATCCGTCTCCCCCTTCTGTGTGGTTAAACAGTTGCCCATGGTTGCGGAGGAGGGAGAGTATGTTGCTCTCTGCTTGTTGCTTCCCCCTGTCTGCGGGTACGTGCGTGCGCTGTCTGTGTTAAATGCAATGAATGGAAGCCAAATTGCAGCTTGTTGCGATTACGTTCACTGTTACTTTCACTGCACCCGAGCCCGTACCCGTACCAGTGACTGTTCCCCGCGCGCCGTTTGTTTATTGTTTATTTGTTCGCTCGAGATCCAGCACTGGGTGTTGGCACTTATCGCTCCTCTCTCTCTCTCTTGGACAATCTCTCGCTCTGTCTCCGTTTCTAAGCGGTGCGGTGCAACTCGGTGGCGACTCCCAACTTTTGTAATTGTATTAGTAATTTCCTTCGATGGATGGACTAACTAATTTAAATGCTTACACTCACGACGACTACCATGCATGTGTCCATATGTAATTTCTTACTTTTATCTACAATTGCACTTGTGTGCGTGTGTGTGTATATATATGAGATGCTGGAGCTGGCTAGCAATCAACACAACTCATTGTGACGTCTCTGACGCATGGGAAACAAGTAGAAAACACAGATTAACTATTGGAACACATTCACGCACTAATTTTCAACTGTTTGAGCATTCGCGTTCACATTTTTAACTTAATTATTGGCCATATTTTCCATCGCGTTGTAAAGATTGAGATTTTGCAGTGAAAATGGCTCTTAGGGATGTTACCATGTTGATATATACTATTATCGATATATATTTTTGGTCGATGATGTATTTAGTTGTGATTTGTTTTTGGTATACACCCACATACCTAACGTCTTTGCTGAGTAGAAAAAATTACAAAGACAATTTATCTCTTGTTTTACATTTTTTTCCCAATACCAAATTCTTTTGATTATTTTTATCGACAAACGGGAAGGTATGGTTCCTTGAATACCCGAAATATCTAATACATCGTATATCGGTCGTGTCCCAGCACTACACTTAAAGCTTATCTAGTCTGATGGATATATTCAACGATATCGTTCGTTCGAAACCAACTCTTTTTTGGGTTTTTTTCTAATATTCAACATAAACTGAAGTACCTGGTCAATACGGACTCATCGTCTGCGACCAACCAATTTCGCTGTAGCCATTATATAACAAAAAAAAAACAGTTCTCAATGATATCCCATATCCACATCCCGTGAAACATCCCATTTCCCTAACACTAGCCATAGGCCGCGTTCACCATGACAATCACAGCGTTCGGATATTGAAATACAACCAGCTCAGAAACTAAAGATATTACCACGAACAGCTGCTCGCTTTTTCGTTTGCCTTTTTATACCCGGTACTCGAAGAGTAAATTGGGTATATTGTATACTATACCATTTGGTTAGTGGTCTAGGGAAGGGCGGCGAGCATTTTGGTGTGAGAAGTGTTGTAGATGTAGATGACAGATGAAGAACAAATTTAAAATTTGACAAAACACCGCTGAGGTGCAGATGCACTATTGTCCCAATGACCAGTTTTGGTGGCTGTTTACGCCAAATTAGCGCAAAGGGCTTATGGCCGGGAGCAATTAGTATTTTGTTTAAGTAAAATGAATTTGTAGCATTAAGATATTGTATTGTTGCATTTACGACATACTCACAGAAGTTTGTTGCTATAGAACATACATGTAATATGTGAATACGATAGAGAAAGAGGAAGAACATGCATTTAATAGGTGAATATCGAAATTGAAACGAAGAAGAGATTAAATTGATTTGAATTCCGACTCGGTCGAACCAGCAGCACTTGGCTTTTTATTTCGAGATTTTGATTCCGAACTGGTTGCGAGGAGTTGCGGAAACAGTGGCCAAAAGCTAATTCGGTTAAGACTCGGTTTTTAACGCTCTGTATTAGAAAAAGAGTGACCATCAAAATTGCGTATAAGAAATTTTCATAGATAGCGCCACTTTCGAAAAATCTGCTGTGAAACCTAGCGGTCATTATTGCACAGAATGTGCAGGGAAAAAGTACCAATTTAATTTCTATTTTAAATATCTCATAAATTGGAAAATACGTGTTCTGTAATGTGAACGATATCTAGTGGTTGGCGATGTTTTCTACATCTAGATGTAGTCCTGAGTGCCGGGTATAAAAGTTGTGACGCGTAAGAAGCGTCTCACACGTCCCTTCTCGTTTTTTTAAACATTGAACATTGAACATTAAGCATTGTTGAACAAGCCAACATTGAAAATGTATTCCACAAGAACGAAAAGTATTGAATGGAATTCATGATTTTTAATGGTTTACAGGAAATGGATCATGGATCGGTGATCAAGGAACGCGCCCAATGAAAATAGTGTACGATATATTTTTAAAATAAGAAGGTATATTTTGGTATTTTTTGAGGTTTGTGCGGTTCATTCTATCGATAATTCCTCGGTCACACTGTTTGACCGGCAGAAAATATAAAAAAATTGTCATTGAAGAAATCTTACAAAACAAAAATAATTTAAAGAACCAAATCGGAGAAAAAGATGGATATAAAGTCTTTTCTTTTTCAGTTCTGTGCAAAAACTCGCACAGAACCAAAGCTGGATGTGCGCCAAACGGGTGAGTAAAGAAATACATTTTAGCCCTCGCTCGGCATCTAATGTTCGCGTTCCTCGGTCCTTATTATGCGTTGCAATTGATTTTTGTAGGGCCAAAGAATCGCCAGCGCTTCCTGTGCGAAGTGCGCGTCGAGCAGACGCCCTATATCGGCGTGGGAAATTCAACCAACAAGAAGGACGCCGAGAAAAACGCCTGTCGCGATTACGTTAATTACCTGGTGAGGACTGGCAAACTAAATGCCACCGACGTTCCAGGGGAAGCGGGTGCTTTGGCACCAGGAAGGTTTCCATCGCATGGCGATGGTGGTGCCGGCGCCGGGCATCGCGTCTTCGGCGACGAATCGGGGCCACAGGACCTGGGCGAAGCGTACCGTCCCGTGAATCACTCTGGGATCGGTGGAGGTGCCAGCGGTCACGATCGCTTCAACATCATTGACCATGTGCAGGAGCAGAAGGACATGAATGAGGCAGAGTCGATCGACGTGAACGCCGCCATCCATGGCAACTGGACCATCGAGAACGCCAAGGATCGCCTAAACATGTACAAGCAAGCGAATAACATTCGCGACGACTACAAGTACACTCCAGTGGGTCCGGACCACGCTAGGTATGTGGCCAGCACCGCAAGTATTTTCTGTTTGTGTTTGTTTTTTTTTTTTTGAGTAGCTGCGTTCTGGCTTTGGAATTTATTTCTAGTCCAATGCTGGAACGCAGCCAGTAGACTTGAAATGCTGTGCGCAATTCGTAAAGAACCGAGCCGGCAGAGCGACGTGGTACGAGACATTAATTAACTGTGTTCCGTGGAGACTTGCATGAGATCTGTAGAAGAAACGAACGAGCGCAAGCATGGGCACACAGTCACAGTTTCGGCCTTCACATGAGTACCACATCGCTCTGAGGCTCTGAGAGGGCTTTGTCCACAATTGCGCATAGCTGGCCTATCAACCCTGATCCAACCTGCCGGTAAGTGACCAGCCGGCGTGACCATGCCTGTGCAGAACAAGGTTCCCCCTAACACCTTTACTCGCATCACTTTAGGAGCTTCATGGCCGAGCTGTCGATTTTTGTGACTGCCCTTAAGCGCAAGGTGACAGCCAGGGAGACGGGCTCCAACAAGAAATCGGCCAGCAAGTCGTGCGCCTTGTCCCTGGTGCGCCAGCTCTTCCATCTGAAGGTCATCGAAGCCTTCAGCGGCACCCTCAAGAAGAAGAAGGATGAGGAGCTGAAGCCCTACCCAGTTCGGCTGGCGCCAGATCTGGTGAACGAGATAGACGATGTCATCAAGATGCTGGACCTGCCCGTGGTTAATCCGCGCAATATTAAAGTGGAGTCGGACGGGGCACCCATTCCCCTGATTGTAAGTAGTTTCTTTTCTAAAATGGTGTGAGGAACACATTGACAGCCGGTTGGCACCTCTACAGGTTCAGAGCAGCCGGCTGGACTCGCAGCATGAGAGCGAGAAGCGGCAGGATAGCGCTGTGATTCCGTGGGCTCCACCCATGCCCAACTGGAACACATGGCATGCCTGCAATATTGACGAGGGCGAGCTGGCCACCGCCTCCATCGACGACCTCTCCCTGGACTTCGAGCGCAGTATCCTGGATCGACGCCACAATCATTCAGAGTACCGTCAGTTCCTTGAATTTCGCGATAAGCTGCCCATTGCAGCCATGCGCTCGGAGATACTGAGCGCCATCAACGACAACCCCGTGGTGATCATACGCGGCAACACTGGCTGCGGCAAGACCACCCAGATAGCCCAGTACATCCTCGACGATTACATCTCGTCCGGGCAAGGCGGCTATGCCAACATCTATGTAACCCAGCCGCGTCGCATCTCGGCCATTTCTGTGGCTGAGCGTGTGGCCCGCGAGCGTTGCGAGGAGCTGGGCGATGCCGTCGGTTATTCTGTGCGTTTTGAGTCAACTTTCCCCCGACCCTACGGCGCCATCCTCTTCTGCACCGTGGGTGTGCTGCTGCGCAAGCTGGAGGCGGGCCTGCGCGGCGTCTCGCACATCATTGTCGATGAGATACACGAGCGTGATGTGAATAGTGATTTCCTGTTGGTCATATTGAGGGACATGGTGGCCACCTATCCAGAATTGCATGGTGCGTATTGAGAGCCTGTGTACGAGATGCTAGATGCTTTATTTACGTGTTTTCCACCCACCACCAGTCATCCTTATGTCGGCCACCATTGACACGACGCTGTTCTCAAAGTACTTTGGGGAGTGCCCCGTGCTGGAGGTGCCGGGCAGAGCCTTCCCCGTGCAGCAATTCTTCTTGGAAGACGTGCTGCAGATGACGGGCTTCGTGCCCTCATTGGAGTCGCGTCGCAAGCGCAAGGAGGCCGACGATGAGGAGCGGCTGATTCTCAGCGAGAACAAGGAGGAGGGCGAGACAAACTGCAATAAGATTTGCGAGGACAAGTACTCGCAGCAGACGCGCAATGCCATGGCCGCGCTCTCTGAGTCGGATGTCAGCTTCGAGCTTCTCGAGGCTCTTCTGTTGCACATCAAGTCCAAGAACATACCCGGCGCAATTCTCGTCTTCTTGCCCGGTTGGAATCTAATATTCGCCCTGATGAAGTTCCTTCAGACCTCGAACAACTTTGGCACTTCGCAGTACCGCATCCTGCCCTGCCACTCGCAGATACCGCGCGACGACCAGCGCAAGGTGTTCGAGCCTGTGCCCGAGGGCGTCACCAAGATCATTCTGTCCACAAACATTGCGGAGACATCCATCACCATTGACGACATCGTGTTTGTGATTGACATCTGCAAGGCGCGCATGAAGCTGTTTACCTCGCACAACAACCTCACCAGCTACGCCACAGTATGGGCCAGCAAAACAAATTTGGAGCAGCGCAAGGGACGTGCGGGACGAGTGCGACCTGGCTTCTGCTTCACTCTATGCTCTCGGGCCCGTTTCGAAGCCCTTGAGGAGAATCTCACGCCGGAGATGTTCCGCACGCCACTGCACGAGATGGCTCTGACCATTAAACTGCTGCGCCTCGGGGCCATCCATCACTTTCTGTCCAAGGCCCTGGAGCCGCCGCCAGTGGACGCCGTGATTGAGGCGGAGGTACTGCTGCGCGAGATGCGCTGCCTCGACGCTAACGACGAGCTGACGCCTCTTGGCCGCCTGCTGGCGCGCCTTCCGATCGAGCCGCGCCTCGGCAAGATGATGGTGCTGGGGGCTGTCTTTGGATGCGCCGATCTGGTGGCCAGCATGGCCTCCTACTCGAGCACCTTCTCGGAGGTGTTTGCCCTAGACATTGGTCAGCGTCGCCTGGCCAACCACCAGAAAGCTTTGAGCGGGCGCAAGTGCTCCGACCACGTGGCCATGATTGTTGCCTCGCAGATGTGGCAGAAGGCGAAGCACAAGGGCGAGCAGGAGGAGAACCGCTTCTGCGATTGGAAGGGTCTGCAGCTGTCCACAATGAACGTGATGTTCGATGCCAAGCAGCAGCTGCTCGATCTGCTGCAACAAGCCGGCTTTCCCGAGGAGTGCATGATCCCGCACCAAGTGGATGCTAATGCGGTAGATCCGGTACTCGACACGTCGCTGGCCCTGCTTTGTCTGGGCCTCTACCCCAACATCTGCGTACACAAGGAGAAGCGCAAGGTGCTGACCACCGAGTCCAAGGCGGCCCTGCTACATAAGACCTCAGTGAACTGCAGCAACCTGGGCGTCACCTTCCCCTATCCGTTCTTCGTCTTTGGCGAGAAGATTCGCACGCGCGCTGTCTCCTGCAAACAACTGTCGATGGTCGCGCCCCTCCAGGTGATGCTCTTTGGGTCACGCAAAATCGATCTCGCCGCCAGGAACTTAATACGCGTGGACAACTGGCTCAACTTCGAGATGGAACCGGAGCACGCTGCCATGATTGGGGCCCTGAAGCCCGCTCTGGAGGATCTCATAACGATTGCCTGTGACAAGCCGGACACCGTGCTTCAACTGGAGGAACCCTATGCCAAGCTGGTCGACGTGGTCCGAAATCTATGTGTACAGACGGCCGGAGACTTCGAGCTAAGACGTGAGGAGGGTATCTTGCCGCATCAATCGCGTCAGTCCGGCTATGCCGCAGGAGGTTTAGGTGGTGGGCCGGCAAAGAGAGGACGCTTCGATTCAGATGGTCCTGTAGGCATGGGCTGGGGTGGAGGTGGACGAGGCGGCGGCGGAAGCAACTTCTTCAATAATTCCAGCGGCAGCTATGGCAGGAGAGGTTTCGGCGGGCCGCGTAGAGGTCGGGGCTTTGGAAACGATGGAGGAGGCGGCTATGGTGGCAGAGGAGGAGGCTATGGATCCAGAAGTGGGTTCTCTGGAAACGGAAGAGGTGGCTTTGGCGGGGGTTATGGAAATAGGGGTGGAGGTGGAGACTATTCCAGTCAAGGAGGAAGCGCATTTGGCGATAATGGAGGCGAAAGTTTTCGCAGCCAAGGTGGAAGCAGTTCATTTGGCGGTGGATCCGAAGCCGACGGAAGCGAATGTGGAACCTGGGGCGCCTTCTAGAAATAATACAAATTGCAGATAACAAAACGGTGGCCCGAAGTATTTAATTAATAATATGTTAATATTTGACAACAAAAGAAACAAAAATGAAATAAATAATAAAAATGAAACGAGAAGGGACGTGAGACGCTTCTTACGCGTCACAACTTTTATACCCGGCACTCAGTACTACATCTGCACTTTAGCGGTTGAACAAATCAAATGAATCTGTTGATGTAGATTCACTTGGTTCTGGTGATTGTCAATATGACAATTGTATTCTCGTTCAATCGTTCAACCGTTCATGTACCAGTAACAAAATGTCGCCACAATCGGTACTTGAACAAGTTGGGCTTCGTAGATGTGAATACGTCAGAGTTTTCTTTCGTACTGATTTTATTTGGTAAAATGTGAGGATGTCAAAGATAATCATGTTAACAAATGAATCCTAGTAGCCGAACAAATTAATCAAGATTCATATTCATCCATACCTTTCTATAAACATACTGACAGCATTTCGCTAATAGTACGTCTACCACACTGTAAAATGTTGACGTCTAGTAGAGCTTACATTAAATACTGACACATAGTTATATTTTTCTAATACACGTCCGTTGTGCATGCACGTGCATCCAGCTGCCTGTTGAATATTTTGTGGGTCAGCGGTGCATACCTCATATTTATTGGGTTAGTTTGAGAATATTTATTTAGGTTGCTGAGAATTCTTAATACCTAATAACAAACATAAATTTAGGTCTAACCATACGGTTTGATGTTTAAATCTAAATCGTACATCCTCCCGGCCGTTGACCATGGTATGTTCAACCATCATTAATGTTGATTGTAAACGGCTGACTTGATGTGTTGCCTCCATTCGCTGATGTGGTAGGCTGTTGCATTGGCTGCGAGGTATTCCTGGCTTTGTGCCATTTCTTGACCAAATGAACTATTGCAATGATCATTATAAAGATCATTGCAATGTATATGGCAATATGGTGATGACCTATATTTTCAAAGTTGTGGGGTAACTTGAAACTATTCGGTGGTAACAGCCTTGTTTCCATTTGATACAGCTCCTTGTAATTTAATTTTTCTTCGTTTGTTGAAGCTGTATCTGTCGGACGTTCAGTTGATGTTTTGTTGATGTCATTTTCTCCGAATCGAGCGTATGACAAATGCCATGTCGTCTCCATTGTGCTTTGACTTGTCACGGTCATCAAAGAATTTCGAATGATGCATCCAGGGTTTGCGATCAATAATCCTGAATTTTGTAATTTGATATCCGATATTCCATCTGCACATACTGCTGATAATTTCAATGATGATTTTGTTGAAAATATCCATTGATTTTTACCATGCATACTCAACCATATAAATGATTTTTTTGTTTTGATTAAGTTGCATGATGGATCCGTTTTGTTATGGAACATTTGTAAATGTTTGTAAAATTGTTTGTTTATTATAGCATACAAAATCATTGTTTGCTCTTGGATGGCAATTTTTTAGATCACTCTCTGACTCTCTTGAAAAGCGATGAAGTGATCAGCTCTTCCCTTTGATTCGGTGATAAAGTCCTCAACTCGACTTAGTCTTTTGGAGTTTGAGATTTCATCCCTTTTTATTACTGTTTCCGCAACTCCTCGCAACCAGTTCGGAATAAAAATCTCGAAGTAAAAAGTCGGAATTCAATCAATTTAATACTCTCCTTCTTTCAATTTCGCTATTCACCCATTACATGCATGTTCTTCCTCTTTGTCTATCGATATTCACATATTACATGTATGTTCTATGGCACCAAACTTCTGTGAGCATGTCAAAATGCAACAATTCAATATCTTAATGCTACCAATTCATTTTACTTATATCCAAATACTAATTGCTCCCGGCCATAAGCCCTTTGCGCAAATTTGGCGTAAACAATTACATTAATTGTAGAGTCAATCAATGATGTCTGATTTTTAAGCAGGGCTAATAAGTGATTCTCGTTATCCTTAACCTTTGCTATCGTTTCCGACATTGTACGGGCATATGTTGAGTCTAGTACGCCAAACAGACTGCTTGCGATGTTTCCAATGATGTCCAGCGGAGCTCTTTGTTTCCGTGTCCTTGCTATTAGCGCATATTCAGCTTGCAGGTCCTCTTCTATATGTTTGAAATGTTGATGCAAACTGGTGCATGCGTCTACTTGTTGAAGTTGCTTGCATAGATGTCCAATTTTTGAAGTACCCATGGTGAATGTGTTCATGTCTTTCCAATAGGGCTTTAGGTTGTAATAGACAATTATGGTCCAGTCAGTTGTCGCAAGTTGGCTGGTTCCTACTTTTTCGAAGTATATACCCGGGTTTGAACCAATCTGGGCTATGTTGATTGACTGCGCCATTGCTAACGGTAAAAGTAACAATATGACAAACATTGTCATGGTTAACGACAGTCTATTCGGCTGTGTCCTTTTTCTAGGCTGTCTGTCTTCAGATGACTCTCCATTTTCAGATGGATCATCTATCGGATGTTTATGTGTGGGTTCCTCTTCATTGAACAGTGGAGCAACATGTTGAATCCCACGTTTGAAGATTCCCTTGGCTGTTTTTACTTCAACCACTCGTACGAAATTGTCCTTTCCATGAAACAATTGAGTGATTCTTCCAAGTGGCCATTTTAATACCGGAATATTGTCTTTCTTTAGTATTACCAATGTTCCTTCTTTAATGTTCGCTGACGATTTCCTCCACCTTTGACGTTGCTGTAGTTGTTGGAGGTATTCGTTGGACCATTGCGTCCAGAATGAGTGTTTTAATTTTGACACTGCTTGCCATCGATTACCTAGCGTCTTAGGTTGTTGGGATGGCTCACTGTCAGCTTGTGCGGTTAACGGCTCTCCTTTCAGAAAGTGCCCTGGTGTTAACGCTGTTACGTCGTTTGGGTTGTCAGATAACGGTGTCAGTGGTCGAGAATTTAATATGGCTTCTATTTCGACTATAACCGTTTCTAATTCCTCATATGTTAAATTTGCCGTAGTCACATTTTTTAAAAGCAGATGCTTTGCAGATTTTACTGCAGCTTCCCATAAACCGCCGAAGTGTGGTGCACGAGGAGGTATAAATTTGAACTGTACCCCTTTGTTGTTGCACTCCTGTACAATATGTTCCTTTGCCTTTTCTGAGAATATGGCCTCTTCTAATTCTTGAAGTTTGTTCCTGGCTCCTACGAAATTCGTAGCATTGTCGCAATGGAGCACTTGACATTTTCCACGACGAGAGGTGAACCGTCGGAGTGCCGCTAAAAATGCTTCTGTGGTGAGATCGCTGACTAGCTCTAAATGTACTGCTTTAGTAGCGAAACAACAGAATATGGCTATGTAAGCTATATTAGGCTTCTTTCCTCGTTTTTTATAGTGGATTTTAAATGGCCCACAGTAATCAACTCCAGAATTGAAGAATGGCCTTGCTTGGGTGACTCGAAGAGGTGGCAGATTTCCCATGATCTGCTCTAGCAGTTTGGGCTTGGCTTTTGTGCATTTCACACAGTAGTGCACAATGCTTCTGGCCATGCTTTTTCCTTTTAGTATCCAAAATTGTTGTCGTGATGCTGTTAGCAATGCCTGGGGGCCACAATGCATGTTGTCCTTGTGTATTTTAGCCAGGATCAATTTGACAATTGGATCGTTGTAAGGTAGGAGCATTGGGTGTTTGGCGTCAAATGAAATATTTGCCGCTTCCAGTGGACCACCTACTCGCAAGATTCCCTCCTGATCCATAAACGGGGTAAGCGAGTTGATCGAACTTCCCTTTTGCGTTTCCTTATGTCTTGTTTAGTAACGTATGTCCTCTTTGAAGACATTCTGTTGTATGTTACGAATGACAATTTTCTGAGCTTCTTTCATCTCATTGAATTGGATAGTGTTGCTTGTGTATGTTTTCCTTGCTCGGAAACGCATCATGTAAGCAATTATTCTTATTAGTTTGTTGTATGAATTGTTGTGCTTAATTTTGTATATAATATGATCCTCCTGAGTGATGCTCATAATTGATGAATGACTAATTTGTTGGGGATTTGCACTGATATTTTCCTCTTTTGTAGTTTTGTTTTGGATCTCTTCGCCCGTGGCCAATTGCCTGTCCAGCACAACATTAATGCTTGATGATGCCATTTTTTTATTATTTGTCGTACTACTTTGACCCGATGGAGGTAATTTCCTTCACAAAAGGTAATGAGAAATCACAACTGTGATTGATGATGTGTGTATGTAAATTGATCGCCAAGTTAACCAATTATGTAGGATTTTCCAAATAAATCCAAGTTCAAAATCGGGAACAATACTCCAGAAGAACGGTTAAATGTCCAAAAGTCGGGTGTCACCAAATGAACAAATCAAATAAATCTGTTGATGTAGATTCACTTGGTTCTGGTGATTGCCAATATGACAATCGTATTCTCGTTCAATCGTTCAATCGTTCATGTACCAGTAACAAAATGCCGCCGCAATCGGTACTTGAACAAATTGGGCTTCGTAGATGTGAATTCGTCAGACTTTACTTTTGTACTGATTTTATTTGGTAAAATGTGAGGTATATATACAGTTTCTATTAGTACAATTGTTTACTTAGGATCATCGGCTTGTTTAATTAGTTCTAAGTATAAGTAGGTATGGAAAGATATTTGTATGACTGTCGTAAAGCGATTATCATGCAGATGGTGTGACATTTTACAACTGCAGATCATCTCGAATGTAATTTATGACTGTGTATCAATATAAAAAGATTATGTGCAGGCATGTGCATGCACGTGCATCCAGCTGCCTGTTGAATATTTTGTGGGTCAGCGGTGCATACCTCATATTTATTGGGTTAGTTTGAGAATATTTATTTAGGTTGCTGAGAATTCTTAATACCTAATAACAAACATAAATTTAGGTTTGATGTTTAAATCTAAATCGTACAGCGGTGTTTTGCCAAATTTTAAATTTTTTCTTCATCTGTCATATACATCTCCCTTTAGCTCGCCCCCATTTCTTGGAGCCACACACTGCAGAGTCCTGGCAGAGGCAGAGGAACGCGAGAGGCAATTAGGATCCCAATTAGGTATTCTGATAGAAGCAGATCAACCACGACCAGCCGAGCATTCCGTGCTGGCTCTGCGATAACGTAGTGCACGCAAAATGTATTGGGTTCTCTGGCCTCGTGGGTAATTTCAATTTAAATTTGTAATTTCAACGCAATTTTAAAACGTAATGGTCTGCCTTACAGCTGCGAGGCATGTCGGTCTGTCGAGAATGACATGGTCACGTTCATGAGGCAGACGCGAAACGGCTTTAAGGAGCTGACCGTTGGCTTTAAAAAGCAGGACGATCAGGTTCTAGCCATGGAGTCTCAATTTAGCGGTTTTAAACTGCCGAATGAGACTCCTAGGCGCAAAAAAGTCACTCCTCGTGATCTGCAAGTGCCTGTCCCTCGACCGCTCGCTGCTGATCAAGTGTCTCCGTCCACTCCGATAGTGCAGCAGCTAATTTCGTTTGCCACTCCAAGGACAACGACAGCTGCTGGTGATCAAGTTTCGGCTACCGAATCGATCATCTCGGAGAACATGCAGCCAGTTAATACTGTAGCGTCCGTGTCTGTCGAGTCCGTTCCAAAGCCCATCCCATCTATTTCGATCCCACCAGTTAATAAACGTCCCGGACCACCGGATATTGCCGTCACAGGTACCAGATCTGTGGTGCCAAAACCTCTGGTGGCAGTCCCACCAAAGCGGCAAGTTTTTGTCCCTCGGCTTGCCCCTGACCTCACATCTAATGATGTAAGTGCCTTTATACAAAGAAAAATAAATGCCGATGGCTTGAGCTGAGAAGTTTAATTTCTCTTATGCCGGGGAGATATCCTCTTTCAAGATGAGCGTGTCTCCAACTCATTTCGAGACCATTTGCTCTTCCAAATTTTGGCCAGAGCACCTGGTGGTGAAAGAGTTTAAGGCTAAGAAGAAAAATAGGCCCCCATAACTCTTCCTAGTAGTGAGGCCAGTGCTCCTTCCTCCTCTGCTCCATCCACCTCTTCCAAATGCAATTTCTCGCAGTCAAAAAACTAATATCCCTCTTCGTAGCCTATCAAAATGCTCGCTCATCAGGATTAAAGGATTGGAGCGAGTTCCTTGAACGCATCCTCCAGTTCATGAATATCTCTGCTTCATCTTCTGAGTTGCCTTCCTCCACCTAAACCACGGTTACGTAGTAAGCTGAGCACTCTTTTCATGGATAGTTTCACATTTTCATCGCATGTTATTGTGTTTACCGAAACCTGGTTAAAGCCGGACATTCTTAGTTCCGAAGCTTTGGCAGATCGGTACACAATTTATAGGAATGATCGTTCGTCTCGACGTGGAGGAGGGGTTCTGATTGCAGTAAACTCTAACTTTACGTCGGAACTTTTCATAGTCCAGGTCTCACAAGACCTGGAATTCCTCTGTGTTAGACTGATTCTTCCCGGCCAGTCTATTTATGTCACTTGCTCGTATATTCCACCGTCTTCGGATGTACTAATATACGAGCAGCATTTGTCTGCCTTAAAAACTGTTTCTTCCTCGCTATCAGATAATAACCATTTAATAGTTCTTGGGGATTTCAACCTGCCAGGTACTTTTTGGTCTTCCGGTTAACGAGTCAAACAACCTTGTGCCCATGCCACGACATGATTTTATTGATGGCTTATTAGACCTGTCCCTGTCTCAAGTCAACCATGTAAAAAACTCCTTGCTCCGTCGATTGCTTGATCTGTGCTTTGTCTCGGAGCCGACCGTAGCGTTGTTAACACGAGCACTCCCGCTCACTATACCTGAAGACTGCTATCATCCTACTTTCGAAGTGTCGATAGATATTGGACCTACTGTATCGGATCGTGCGGGTAGGCTATCTGAACGCGTCCGTTGCTTTCGTAAAGCCGAGTTTCCGAAGCTCAATAACTTAATTAGGGATTTTGATTGGTCCGCTCTGTACTCGTGCACTGACGTTATTGAAGGCACAAACACTTTTTACAATGTACTTGACACAATTTTTGACTCGTGTGTCCCACTCTCATGTCCGACTAGATCTGCGAAGCCTCCTTGGTTCACCAAAGAGTTATCCAGTCTAAAACACAACAAATCAAGACTATTTAAAAAATCTCAAGAAGTTGGTTCTCGCTCTTCTCTTTCTAATTACTTAATAGCTCTGTAAAATTTCACTGTTCTTAATGCTCAATGCTATAGAAACTACCTCCTTTGATGCAGGATACGTTTTTCACAGGACCCTAAACAGTTTTGCAGCTTTGTAAACAGTAAGCGTAGAACGTCCGCACATCCATCCTCGCTATGCTTTTTGAATATGTCGGCAAACAATGATCAGGCAATCGCCGATCTTTTTGCAACATTTTTTCAAACAACCTATTCCCAGGAAAGCTACCAAGGTCGAATGGCATTTTCTGCCCTTTCTTAAATGAACTTCAATTAGTTAAGCCGGTATTCTCACCGGGCCCTGACGGAGTTCCCGGCTGTGTACTCAGGTACTGTGCCGAGTCTCTCTGCGGACCTTTGCTTAAACTATTCACTCTATCTATCCATTCTTCTAGCTTTCCCCCCATCTGGAAGGAATCCTTTATAATTCCTCTCCATAAGAAAGGTAGCAAGTCTGACGCTAAAAACTATAGAGGTATATCTAAGTTATCCGCTATTCCTAAAATGTTCGAGAAACTTTTAACTCCGCACTTGCAGCATCTCTGCAAATCACTTATATCTCCAGCTCAGCACGGATTTATACGGCGACGATCAACAACCACTAATCTTTTAGAGTTCACCTCCTTTGTAATTAAAGGCTTCCAAAGTAACTTGCAGACGGATGTTATTTACACTGACTTCAGTAAGGCATTCGATTCCGTAAACCATTCTCTTCTTGCACAAAAGCTCAACCTTCTAGGGTTTCCGCCCAATCTTTTGAGATGGATTTTTAGCTATTGTTTTTTTGTTCTAGGTCTCAAAAAGTCCTTTTCAAAAACTCCTTATCTTTACCTAATATGGTTACTTCTGGAGTACCACAGGGTAGCCATTTAGGCCGCTTATTTTTCACACTCTTTATTAATGACCTGATGACCTTCTGAATTGACAAATTCTCGAGTACTTATGTATGCGGATGATGTTAAGCTCTGCGTCCAGTATAAGGACATTTCATCTCACTCTCGCTTGCAATCTCAATAACTTTCAGTCATGGTGTGGTGCAAATATGTTACACCCTAATGCCTCGACGTGACTTTTTATCGCTCCAGCCCCTTCCTGGCTCCTTACACCCTCTGCGGTAGGTATCTTGAGAGAATTACATTGGTTGATAATCTAGGTGTTTAACTAGACCCCAAGTTAAAGTTTTCTGAACACATTTCTACCATGGTTAGTAAAGCCATGGGTGTGCTTGGGTTTATAAAGAGGTGGTCAAAGGAATTTGATGACCCATACAACGAAGACTCTCTATATCTCGCTTGTTCGTCCGATTTTAGAATACGGCTCATATGTATGGTGCCCTCAGTACAACATACATCAGGACAAATGCTTGGTGTAATTTTTATGCACATGCCCCTTGATCAAGGGGGATGTAGACAGCCCTGACTTGCTGAGCCGCTTTATTCCTTTGTTCCTTCCACTATGTAGATCGAATTATGCCTCGCACGAACCCTTTAGGGTTTTATGCTCGGATTATAATTCCCTCTACCACATTATATCCTCAACTAACTCCCTTCCTCTTCTTAAATCTCTTATACTAGCCTACCTCTCCCGTAGTTAGTTTCATTTTAGTTTTGTCTTGTTTCTGATTTTGGTAATTTTTGCTTGCTTAGCTATAGTAGCTCTAGTCTAGTTGTGTTTAGCTCTAATTTTCCTCGAATATTAGCCTAACATCTATCTTTCCTGCATGCTCGCGACCGTTTCGGTTAATCGTGCCGCGCGTCATGCGGCAGCGCCCATCGGTCGGTTGGGCGGGAGGAGGGCTGCGTTCTTCTGGGTTCCGCGCGTAACATGCTTTGGCTTGGTGTCGCATGGGCCACTTGATGGTGCAGTCATTGCATATCAACGTAATGGTCATGCCCTACAGAATAGCGTTTTTAGTTTTCTTTTATCTTCAAAATTGTAGATTTGGGAGGTTTTCTCCCTTTTGCGAGGGTGGAAGGGGGCGGGGCTAACCCGAGCTACCGGGCTACCCGGAGGTTTGTAGGTTTGGGAGGTTTTCGCCCTTTTGCGGGGGCGGAAAGGGGCGTGGCTCATTTTTTAAATACACTTGTAACAGTGTGAGCATACAGAAGTCTAGATGCAAAATTTGGTGTCTCTAGCTATTATGGTCTCTGAGATCCAGGCGCTCATAAGGACGCACGGACAGACAGACATGGCTCAATTGACTCGACTATTGATGCTGATCAATAATATATATAATTTAAGGGGTCGGAAACTTTTCCTTTTGTGCACAAATACAATATACATTATTTACTCTTCGAGTACCGGGTATAAAAAACCTTAAAACACACAGACAAATATTAGATGATTTCGAGACAAAACACTAAACAAGAGGAATTGAAACACATACTGCATATATAGCTGTCACAAAACATGCTAATAAGTAAAGCAGTCGCGGCTATATCCTTTTCAATGTTCAGTGATGATTTCGATTAGTGCAACATGGGCCTTGCATCTTGCTGGAAATGCTGAAAGAAAATTCATAACATATACACACAGACGAATATTATGTGACGTCAAAAACTGACAGCTCACGCAAAGGCAAGTTGATCTTTCGATGCTCCTTTCAGAGTATTTTGCAACCTCAACAGGATCTCCAAATTTGTATACCTATGTACATGCAAACTTTAGGACTGGGGTCTGGGACGTCATATGTTTATTCCAATGATTTTTTCACCCATCCTGGTTCTCCAATAGTGGGATTTTAGCGAATTCATTTTCTTGCCCACATCCTCATGTGTAGCGTGATCATCGCATAATGAGTAACAGCTCCAGGTATTTACAACGTGGAGGGACGTGTAAGACGCTTCTTAGGCTACACAACTTGTATACAAACATATCGATTCGGTAATTAATGGGGTCGGAAACGTTTGCTTATCTGCTTTACATACATCCACTTTTCCCCACAAATTCAATATTCCCTATTTATTCGTAAGAGTACCGGGTATAATAAAGGAAGCTGCAAATGAGATGCTGCAGAAAACATTGGCCTCAGCAGGAACCTTTCAGCTACCTGGAGTCCTGGGCATAAACTGGGACTTTGGCTTTATGCATGCTGGGGGTGTCTCTTGAAGCTTCTGAGGCTCAGCATCTGGCATCTGGCTTTGCTCGATTGGAATCTGGAACTGAAGTCGTATTAATCAGTGGGTTAGACTGAATAAAACTCCGCTTAAAATCACAATTTATTCAGTCATGTTTGTAAATTTGTGTTGGTTAATCATAAAATGTCAGAAGAGTAGGCGATTCTCAATATTTTTGTGCCTCCTCATACGGAGATCCCTTATAGAGCTCAGTGCCGTCTGTGCTGGTCAAGCGGTAAGATCAAAACGGAAAAAATTTGTATAATTATTTGTATTACTTTTTTGTTTTTTTAGTTACTAAAAATGGGAATCATCAGGATTAAAGGATTGGAGCGAGTTTGTTGAACGCATCCTCCAGTTCATGAATATCATCTGCTTCATCTTCTGAGGTTCCTTCCTCCACCTAAACCACGAACTGCTCGTCCGACTTTTTGAACTCCTGCGAATTCGTGAACTCCTGCCCGCCTGTGCTTCTCCACGTTCTGCATTAGTGGTGGCACACCATTCCCATCGAATGGCATTGCCATCAAGCCACACGGATATGCTGCTGATAGCGTTTGTAGATAGTCCCAGGTATTTTTTACCATTCCCATTATTGTTTCGAAATAACTTGCTTCTGGATGGGGAATAAAATAGTCGACAATTCGGCTTATTATTCAAATTTTTAGTAATTTGCTGATTCACAATACATTGTTGAAAATGCGGGCCCTGACTTAGGGTTGCAATAAAATTCAGGTATGTAAGTCTTATCAATTTTCGTGGGTTTATATTTTGGGAGTGCTGTTGTTCATACAAACGACTATTAATGTCACCACGCAAATCGTCTCCACCAACATCAAACCTATACATACCGATATTTCCGTTGACATCAATTTATCGATAGGGTTGACTTCCATATGCTACTCCAGCCAGGCTGAAGCCATGTGCGCCTCCAGCAGCGCCAGGATTACGTGTGCCTCCCATGGCAACGTGGCTATGTGCTCCTCCATGAGCACCAGGGCCATGTGTGCCTCCAAGGGCACAGTGCATGGCCGAGTGCATTTATTTGAGCATTTCACCACTGCGTGAATTCGACGACCAAATTAACAGATTTAAAGATGTTGCCCCTCCATGTGGCAAAGAATAACGAAAATACCAAATAGAATGTTTATACTGAATAAGAACAAGAACATTTATTAACTTGTGTTGTCGTGCCGCCGATTCTTTTGTTATACCCGGTACTCGAAGAGTAAATAGGGTATATTCTATTTGTGTGAGTAACGGTTGTGACTGCTATATGCTCACACTGAAACCAGTGTATTTCAAAAATTAGCCCCGCCCCCGCAAAAGGGTGAAAACCTCCCAAACCTACAATTTTGAAGATAAAAGAAAACTAATTAAACCATAACCATTCCGTAGGGAATGGCCATATATATCAGACCACCAAATTGGGATCCAATTGCATCATTATTATAGCTACAATGAAGAAAATAATTTCCAGTGGCTAAACCCACCCTGTCCCGCAGCTTTTGTTGTTCTTTTCATATTCTGCTTCTGCTTCACACGGCCTCTGCCGCTGCCGTCCCTCTGCCTATGCTTTTGCTGACTTTTCCTTGTCCCGCAGCATATATTCTTTTTTGTTTTTTGTGTGCGGGCGCTGCCGCGAGTCTGCAGTGTGTGGGTCTAGGGAAGGGCGGCGATCTTAAGGAGCGTGTTGGTGTGAGAAGTGTTGTAGATGTAGATGACAGATGAAGAAAATATTTAAAATTTTACAAAACATCGCTAAGGTGCAGATGTAGTACTGGATGAGTGCCGGATTTACAAGTTGCGACGCGATAGAAGCGTCTCACAGGTCCCTTCTCGTTTTTTTTTTAATAAATCATCGCAGGGATGATTTGATTTTGATCGCAGCTACGTAGCCGCATTGATCAGCGCCGATTCTTTTTACATTGGACTTATTCTATTGAGATGGGCGACAATCCACCTACCACACGATAGTTTATGAAATATAGATAGTTAATTGAAAAATCGATAATTAATGAAACATCGATAGCAGGTTCTCAACATTATGAGTGGGAGAGTGGGAGATGGGCGACAATCGACCATACCACACGATAGTTTATTAAATATAGATAGTTAATTGAAAAATCGATAGTTAATGAAATTACGATGGCAGGCTCACAACATTAGGAGTGGGAGTGGTGACAGTTAAAAATTGAAAATTTTAATTTCGTATCATAAATGAACGAGCAACAGATAGGTAGATACATATAAAGAGTACCGCTCGACCCATTTAGTTTTAATTTTTAAATTTCATATCTAACCAGACAACAGTATTTTTTCCAATGGAATTATCTGCGACAGGACTTCGGATCTGCGAGCAGTCATCTTCGGTGGGAGCTGTTCCGTTTTTTTTTTTTTTTCGTTTTGAGCTACACAATATCGATAAAAACATTATCGATAGTTTGTGGGAAAAAACATGAAGCAACACATGCCTTTACCATCCCTAGCATTTCTTTCGGCGCGTATTTTCATTTACTTTTACACTTGCCTGTCGTTCCATTGTTTTCTTATTTTATGAGAAAGAAACGAATCCAAAACGAAAATGGACTTTGACAACGCGAAGGAAAACATACAGCCTTTGGCCAGCGGTCGAAATGTGAGCTTGCTTCAGGCGTCCCTCTCTCAGGACTCCGCACAGAGCCAGGAGCTCCTGGCGCAGCGCAAGCAAATGGAGAAGGAGGTACACACATACAATGGCAGTGATCCGCTTGAGCCGTGGTATGCGTACATCTGCTGGATCGAGCAGAGCTATCCCGCCGGCGGCAGCGGTTCTGGCCTGCAGACGGCCCTATACCAATGCCTGACAAAATTCGAGCAGGATGAGCGGTACAGACAGGATAGGCGGCTCATCAAGCTCTTCATCAAATTCGTAAGTTTGCCCAAGTACCAGTAGCTGCCAATTGATGCGAGAACATTTTTGTGGTGGCCTTCAGATGGAAAAGCAGGAGGACCAGATCGAGTGCTACCAGCAGCTGTACAACAGCGGAATCGGCACGATGCTGGCCGACTTCTACATTGCCTGGGCATACAGCTACGACCTGAGCGGCAATATGCGCAAGGCCGACGAGATTTTTCGTTTGGGCCTCCAATGCCGTGCCGAGCCGCAGGAGGAGTTGCAGGAGGCCCATCAGCATTTCGGTTACACGGTTGGTCAGCGCATGCTCTACTCCGATGGTGATGAGGCTAATGCCGTCACCCAAGAGCTGAATGAGCGTCGTCTGGCGTTGCAGTCACTGCATGGTCGCCGTGCGAGGAGCAGCCACACCGTCACAGTGGGCAGCGTGCGCACTGGTGGAGCGGTCAAGAGCCAGTTTCCGGGCGTGGTGCAGGTGAGTGCTGGTTTCAGAGCAGCCTTTTAGCTTTAAGCCCATCTCAAGGGATCTCTGACTGTGATTTTTCTCCCCCCAGAATGATGCTCCCACTACAAGTCGCGCGCGCAATGCCGGTCGCAATGTGGAGGTGTTCAACGATGAGAACAACGATATCAATATCCCGCCTCCAGTTGTGGACACGGAAGTGAAGTCGAGCTTACGATCGATCATCGACGCGGCACGAGGACAGGAGAATCTCAAGGAGTCGGTGGCTTGGAACAAGGCCCACGCGAAGCCCCATAAGCCCGGTAAGATATTCGGCCGCAATGCCACTCCAGAGCTGGCATTCGACATACACATTGATGAGCAGAGGCTGCCGCCCATCACCAACTACGAGCGCTGCATGGATAAACCGTTAAAGCTTCCGCCCAACTTTGTGGAGAAAAATAAGCCTCAGGAGGCCTGGGTAACGCCCGTAACAATTGAGGATGAGCCGAACACAAACGGCCTGCCGTGCTACCACAAGAGCATGCTGTACCCGCGCCCCAACCTGGAGTTCTCCCCCGAGGAGTACCTCGCCTATTGTTTCCTGAAGCGCCGGGATGTGCAGCATCCGTTCGTGCTGCGCAACGACGAGTGGTGGGGCACGGGCCACACCCTGAAGAGTGTGCGCCGCTATCCGAACTTTGCCAGTGCCTCCAAGCCGCAGCCACGCGACGAACTCGACCAGTACTGGAAGCCGCCCCTTGTTCCGGGTCTGCAGGTTGTGTTCGGCAAGCTCTACAACGACGAGGACCAGCAGGAATACCAGGCAGAGGAGATACTGGCGGCCAAGTGGCTCGAAAAGCGGAATATTACTGTGCACGGCAGCTTAGACATGGAGGAGACTGTTTGCTTGCCCGGCAACAAGATGCCGCGTCGCAAGAGCTTCTTCCCTCCGGCCCAGCAGGGTTCATCGAGGAAATCCCTGATGCCTCCCCGAGTGTCTATAGTCCAGGAGGAGGAGGATGACGCCGGCGAGCAGGCGACTGCTTCAGCAATACTTCCAGCGCCGTCCCCGTCTCTAGTTGTACCGCAGCAGAGAATCGAGTCGACTGTTGAAATCTTTGAAGATTCGGACCCCACTCCCGTCCCCCCCAAGGCAGATGAAGATAAGTTTGCGATGCCTGCCATACCAGTGTCGGCTGCTCCCCCACCGCATCGCAGGATCGAGATATACGAAGATTCAGAGGATCCTACGCTACCGTCGAGCTCCAAGCCCCCGCCGAGTGCCTTCTTCGATGCGGATGAGACCTGTTCCACCCAGATGTTCAACATGTTCATCAAGAACCAGGCGGTGAGCACGCCCAAGGGCTCCCAAAAACAGGTGCCGGCGCGCCAGTTTGGCACTGTCCTCAAGGAGCTGCCACCGGACCCTGAGGAAGCCATCTCACCCGCAACTGCATCCGTCGAGTCGCCAGTGGAGACCTGTTCGCCAAATCTACGTAAGCAACTCTCAACGATATTGGAGACATCAGAGCACGGCACGCACAGCTCGGCGGCGACAACAACCAAGTCGACCATCACATCCACAGCCACATCTCCGGGATCGGGGTCGGCATCTCACACCGCCCTAACGCTGACCGGCAGGAGTGCGAGTGAGGAATGCACTCCAGCAGCAGCGCGCCTGCAGCGTTTGGGTGCCTCTGAGCTGTCCACAGTCGGCGAGGAACCCGAGCGACAGTCTGGTGGGAATTTCTCACGTCGCGAACTATGGGAGCCCAATGCTCCCAGCGTGCCGATGATGAAGTCCCTGCGCTTCCAGGAGGACAAGACCGAGACCATACCGAGAGCTCTTCCCCGCTTCCAGGAGGATAAAACTGAGACTCTGCCCAGGCTTCCAACTGCGATGGCGGAACTTTCGCTCCATCAGCGCTCGGCGGCCGGTGCCCCGAGTCTGGCGCCGCAACTGCCCACGCTGGACGACGAGGACGACTTGTGTGGACTTTTTGGGAAAACGCCGCCAAAGTTTAAGACTTTCCGTCTTTCCGGCTCTCCATTGCAGGGAAATGCCAGCTCCAAGCGCATCTGTGATCAGACCACGCCAGATTTCTTCGGCAAGTCCATTCGAGGGGCGCCGGATGTCAAGAGCTCCTTTGCGATAGCCAGGAACCAGCCGGCAGCCGCACCCAGCATTAGCAAGTTAGAAGATTCCTTTATGACAGATCTCTCTTTTGTGCCGGAAACTCAGGCTGCGGCAGTTGAGTCCAGGTCCGTAGCGACGGCAATGCCGAAGCCAGAAGCCACGGCCATGCCCGCGCCCGCGTCCATGCAAAAGAAGTTTGAAATTTTTTTGGACGAAACCATGCCAGAGCCAGCTGCTCCACCCGGTGCTGCCCAACGCAGCAGCTTTGCCTTAGACTGCACGCTGCCGGAGACGCAGATGCCAGTACAGAAGGATCCCATTGAGAAGCAGGAGACTTTTGGTCCAGCCCACTTGATGGCCTCGTTTATGAAGGATTGCACAGAGCTGAGCAGCTGTGCTCTTACGCTGCCCGTTCCAGTTGCGGCCGTTGCCCATGCCGCTGATTCCACAAGCACCAAACGCTCCTCCACCGCTCTGAAGTTTCTCAGTGATTCCATGTCAAAATCGCATAGAAAATCGCCCAAGAAGAGTATAGCCGGAGCTGAAAAGCAGTCTAGCGACTTTTTTGAGCTGAATGCGGCGACGGAAATGTTTGCCACCAACATAAGCATGATCAAGAACTCGACGCTGTTGCCGCCACCAGCTGCTGTTCCCGTTGTAAACCTCGACTTGTTGGCGAATGCTGATGAGAATGCGGAGGCGTATGCAGGGGCAGGTGCAGATGCAGATGCAGATAAAGAGGCGGGGGAGATGACCATCTATTATAAAACGACTCCTTTGACCCCAAAGCAATCGAACCATTCGTGGGCTCAGGAAGACTTTGAGACGCCGCCGAAAAAGCAATTTATCCATCCCAAGGTGAACATTGATCAGTCAGTGCTGAACAGTACGCTGGCCGACATCAATATGAATCCGTTCAATGTGGATCTGATCACCTCCCTGCTGGACTCCATCGACTTTTCGATGTACATTGAGAAGCTGCCCCATTGCCAGCTGGTGGGCAATGCCAAGCGACTGCTTCCGGGCACGAAGATGGAGCTGAAAGGCGAGAAATTCGAGGTGGTCAAAATCATTGGGAAGGGAGCCTACGGTTCGGTCTTTGCCGGACGACACTGCAAGTCGGGTAAAAAGGTGGCCCTGAAGCAGGAGCGACCCACAAACTACTGGGAGTTTTATATATGCCTGGAGGTCCACAGTCGCCTCACCAGCGACCAAATGGTGAGAGCTGGAACGGAGAAACCTTGTTAGTTCCTCTCCTAAATTCGAATTTCTTGCAGATCCCAGCCTTCATGCACATCGATTATGCCCTGGTGGGGAACAACTCCAGTGTCTACATATCGGAGCTCTCGGAGTACGGCTCGCTAATAAATGTGTGCAATAAGATCAAGAAGCAGACCAACAAGAACTTGGACGAGTATGTTGTGATGCACATGAGCTGCCAGCTGCTGGACATTGTGGATCATCTGCACGCCATGGGCATCATTCACTCGGACATCAAGCCGGATAACATTCTGGTCATGAGACCGTAAGCATATTGCTTTCCCTTTCCCTTTGCGCTTTGTGCTTACTTACTATTCCCCCGCTCTCTGCAGGTTATGTGCGCAACCTAACGAGCTAAGCCTGCAGCTGATTGACTTCGGTGTGGCCATCGACACCAAGCTCTTTCCGCCCAATCAGGCATTCAATTATGTGCACCACGATGAATCGTTCAAGTGCATCGAAATGCGCACCCAGCGCCCCTGGACATATCAGCTGGACTTGTTTGGTCTGGCGAGCGTCATGCATGTGTTGCTCTTTGGTCGCTACATGGAGGTGGCCCAGCGGCAGCCGAGCGGCATTTGGATGCCCAAGACAGCCCTGCCACGCTACTTCCAGCGCGAAACCTGGGAGACCATTTTCCGAGGACTCCTCAACGTTCGCGACTGTCGCACCATGCCCAATATGCAGCAGTTTCGAGCGCTCCTCAAATCCGAGATGGTTGAAAAGGAGAAATACGTGGGCGAGGCCATAGCCAAGTTCAATATGATACTGCAGCAATAGGGCTATCTGCATTCGAAAGCATGCATAAGAATCGTGCAAGAAGCCTCAATACTTGAGGCATATTCTACATTGTCTCTTGTATATTCTTTCACTCCAGTTATGGCTAACTACAATTATAAGTTTATTTGTATTACTTGGTTTTTGCCACATTTTATAGGTCGACATGGCGACATTTTAAAGGTCTAAGCATATATCAATTTTTTTTTTGAGGAACAGGCCAACTACTTTTTACTCGCTATTAAATATGCATATTATTTTAAGCTATGCTTTTATGATCAAGCCACACCTTTTTTAATTTCAACTAAATATGTACATACTCGCAAATTTCGTTCCTGGTTTCTCCACAGACATTTCTTTAGTCTGGAACTACGATTACTAAAGGAAGTACAACCGCGCGGAAATGCATTTCGCTCGCCCTTTTCGTGGCCTCAGTTAAACAAAATAATTTCAACGCAATTAAGCGGTTTTACGTAAATTTTACAATGCGGCTCAATTTGGGGGGACAATGAAGCGACACAGCCCACAGAGAGAACACAATTTCGGTGGACCTGCCTGCATTTCGGATGAAATGAAATTTTCGGCTTGATACAAATAATTTCGGTTGCAGTGGCATGTTTTGCGGCGGTGGGCGTGGCATGTTGGCGGCGCCGTTTGCATTTGCATTTCCCATTTTCGCTTTTGCACTTCTGTGCTTCCCAGCATTTGTCGTCTGGGTTTCCGGCCGACCATGTCGCTCCATGCGCGTTCATCCCGAGCACAATTGGTCATTCGGAGGAAATGGGTGCTGCGGGAGAGGCCCCTGTATATGCACAGCATATAAATCAAAGTCAAAAACGGCTTGACATGATTCACAAATGATCCAAACAGCCGACCGGCGACCAACCGCCGCCATATGAAAGTCTTATAAATCAAAATCCTAGCTTGGGCCGCCACTGCCCGGCGGTGGCTGGCTCTGGATGCGGTTGACCTCATGACTACGCCTAGCTGATGGCCAATCCCAAAACAAGCCTCACCCGCTGCGAGCATATGCTGCAGCTACTGCAGATAGTCGGGCGCCTCAAATCCCATGCGTACACGCAGTGTCTGTTTAAATACGAGTACATACAAATGTATATATAGATTTTTTGGTAAGTTTCTCGATGGTTTGATGCCCAGTAATAGAACGTGCTTATTTATAGTCGATCGCTCACACACACTCACGCAAAGAAAACTTCTGTTGCAGCTCCGCAGCCGCAGCCACAGCCACAGCCGGATACTGTGTCCCATCCTCCCGTGGTCTCATATGATTTATGCAAATTGAAAATGACCTTAGACCCACACACATACACACACACATACTCTATTCTATACTTTCGGTACACTCTGTCCTGTCCATTTACCATGTTGCGGCCATCTCTCCATGTGTGCATCTGTGTGAGCATTTTTTGCCTCCTGTTGACTTGATTGTGGCAGCTGCTTGCCGCTTAGCTGGTGCTGCCCATCCCCATCCCCGCCCACAACGCCAAACACATCTCCTTGCACTTGTTGTGGCTGCTTCCATTGCTGTTCTTGCTGGTGGCGCCATACATTTTGCATCATAAAGTATTTTAGCGCCATTATTTCATGAAATTCGCATTTATTTTGCAGCTGCTCGTAGCAAAAAGCTGTCTGCCTGCCCCCCCGCTCTTTTGTTGCCATCGCTTATCCATGCTTATGCCCGTAGCTAGCTCGTGGGGCAAGCTTGCTTACATTTTTTCAATTCACTTACATACATATACACATATACATATGTATGTGCATACATTAGTATATGTGAGAATATCCTTCATATCGTTAGGGAGTTAGATAAAAAGTTCAGGAATATCCATCCGCATGATTTGATAATGCATTTTCATTTTGTTTGATTAAAATAAATATAATAGTCTTTTAATATGCATCTTAAGTAATGCATGAAAATGTTTATAATTTATTAAATAAAGGTGAGGTTTTTACTCAAAAAGTTGTGGCTCAACTGTGAATGGGCTTTTATCCTTATCAAATAGGTTCTTTAGCAATTTACACAAGATTATTTAATAATTTGAATAGCCTTTCCAGTATGCATATTGATTTCAGTTGGGATCTTTACTTTGTGGCATAACTAATTTTCAACAAATGTTGTACTTTATTTTTTACTTGATATAGTTTGAATGTACCAGAAATATTACTAAAAACAAGTGTTTTTGTTGAAACACACTTATTAATTAGATTTTAAAAGTTTTCCAATAAACTCTAAGCCATTTCAAAGTCAAATTCAGATGCACTTTTGCTGCTGTGCGGATCGAATGGGTCTGTGTCTCGGTTGGATCTTGTCGAATTTTTCAGCAAAGAACACAGGATAATGTCTCCGATCTGTTAGTTATCGCACAAGAAAACCAATGGCAGCAAAAGGTAAAGTGATGTTAGCAAAATGTAAGTGTAAATTCTCCAAATACACTAAGTCCATAAAAGACATGAATAATTTATTGACTGGAATTACTTCACTTAACAAAAGAATCTGAATAATAGGTTATACGCTCAGGAAATTTATTTGACTTTAAGCTTTTTTGTGTCTTTAGTCGTCAACTTCCATGCATTGACTAGGGTAGGTTTTCATCTTTCCTCAGCTGATCTAAGCCTTATTCTCTTTCACTCCAGGTCCTCAGCTGGGTATTCGCCATGTGCAGGCGGCACTACTGTTCCTCAACCTGGCCGTTAACTACATAGTCCGCCTGAACGTGGGCGTGCTCGTAGTGGCCATGACGGAGGAGAAAGTCACCTCCAATCAAAGTTTTCCGGTACCATATCTTAATAGAATTTTCATCTGGGTTAACCTTTATGGCTACCTTTATGACCATTATGCAATTACAGCAATTCGAGTGGACAGAGGCCGAGAAATCATACATCCTTTCCAGCTTCAACTGGGGATATTTGCTGATGCAGATTCCGGGCAGCTTCCTGGTCCGAAGTCTGGGGGCCAAGATGTCCATGATCGTGCCAACCTTCGTCGTAGCCCTGCTAAGCGTCTGCACGCCTTTGGGTATCCAGATAGGAGGGCATTCTGTTTGATTCGGCTGTGCCAGGGTGTGTGCCAGGGCCTGATGGTACCCTGCAGACACGAGCATCTGGCCAAGTGGTCCCCGCCAGCGGAGCTCGAACAAATGGGAGTAATCGCCTACTCGGGCATTTACTGCGGTACAGTCCTGGCCCTGCTCGGCAGTGGCTACATTGCGAACAGTTCTATCGGTTGGACGGGAATTTCGTATGTTTCGGCAGCATCCTGCCTGTGCTGGTGCATGCTCTTTTTCTTCTGGGGAGAGAACGACCCCAGCAGCTCGTATTGGATTGGCGATGTCGAGCGGAACCACATTGAGAGCTCCCTGAATAGTGGTCACACATGCCCAAAGGGAGACATACCCGTGCCCTGGCAGGCGATAATTTCGTCAGTGCCGTTCCGTGCCCTGGTAGTGGTCAACTGTGCTCATCACTGGGACGACTCCACAATGGAGGTGCAGATACCCTCGTACCTGCATGGTGTCCTGCATATGAGCATCACCAAGAACGGTCTGACTTCGTCGCTGCATTATCTTGTCAGATGGATCATGTCCCATGTGTATATCCTCATCGCCCACATGGCTATAGTGGGGGAGCTGATCCGCCCGACTCCGTTGAAAAAATGGATCGTCACGGTATCCACTTGGGGACCTGCTCTGCTATATATTGCCATCGGCTTCCTGGACCGAACGAATGCCGGATGGGTCGTCACGCTGATGGCCATCAAGGCGGGACTTAGTGCCGGCTCCAGCATTGGCGGAACAATGAACATCATTGCGCTGGCGCCCAACCACTCTGCGCTTCTGATGAGCATTTTGTGTGTCTTGTCCGACGTCCTTACGCCGCTAAATCCGCTCATTACGGGTGCCATTGTTACGGATCCGGTGAGTGCGACTACTCAGCTAAAGCTTTAGATCTTCCATTTCCAGCTTCCAAATTTCTTTCCGCAGGCGAATCGTTCTCAGTGGCAGATTGTGTTCTGCCTGATAGCACTTGTGCTCTTTCTCAGCAACTGGGTGTACATTATTTGGGGTTCGAGCGAGCTGCAACCATGGGATGCCGATGATTTTCTGCACAAGTGCTCTGTGGAGTGTTCCGAAAAGGAAGACGTGAAAGACCTACCCGATCTCTCCAATAATGCTAAAGTTATGCACAGGGACTTGTGTCAAAGAGTAACGGATCGCATAGACAAGGTGATATCCAAGCAGCAAAAGAATATCAGACCAAAGCTAAATACCGATGGAAATAATGTGAATATCAAAATTAAAGATTAATTTTGGTTAAAGCTGCGTTCACGAGTAGAAACTGCACAAGAAGCTAAATTATATCAGAACACTTTTGTGAAACTCTACAAGGTAAATCGTAGTCGAGCCTTTTACTATGGGCAGTACCCTGCTTATCGTCTGATTCGATTATCCAATCAATCGGTTTGTGGGTTCTCCCCACAAAAACACTTTTCGATGCCATGTGCAAGCAGCTTAGCTTTTCACTAACTTAATGGCAGATTTTATAACAAAATTGCTGCAATTTGTACACTGAGTATACACATGTTAAAAATGTTTTGTGTTTGGAATAGCAGGTTTGTTGAGTTAGATCGGTTCGGTTTGGTTCGATTCGTTTCGGTGACGGTGACGGTGCCGGTTCCGCAATAACAATTCCCACAGCGGAGAGATGAGATCGCAAAAATTGAGAGGGCGCTCTGTGTCTGGGTTATATTACCAATGTTTGCATGAAAGCCGCTTGTAAAACCAGTGGTGGCACGGCACTGGAATAAGCCTACAAATGACACGTTAGCGGGCTGGGAATGCGGCAGGTAGCATCCAGTTATCGCGTCGCTTAATCAGCAGCATGATAAAACGAATAAAAGAACACAGCCCCAATCTGGGTGTCGATGTCTAATTGCCGCCATAATCGCCATCCGCTGGAGCAGAGCTTTAAATTACGCGCTCAGAAGTATTTCAGCTATTGGCACGCGTAGACGCGACTGTCTTCTGTCTGGTGTCTGGCCAGCTTCGGAAATTTTGGAATTGCTCTTCACTTTTCTTCTGTTATATCAGAGAAAGAGAAATCGGTTGATACATATGTATATCCACATAGATGACCAACTTGAACTTTAATTTAAATACAATGACAGCCGTTGCTGAGCAGAAAGGTGAATGAATTGATATATAATCCGAAAGTGCTTTGAGCATCGAGTTTTGAGAAATGTGAGAAAAAGAAAACCAATTGGAAATGTGGAACAACTAATAAATACAATTATTATAATAAGCGGATTGCAACGAATGCATATGGATGGCCCATTGGTAATCAATTCATGTGAAGTGTTTACAAAATCAAATGGAATTGCAAATTTACGGGGCATAATTAAATAAACTTTTAATTCACAAAGAAAAAGCAAACTCAACGTGCAAAAAATCAATGATAAATCGGTTATACCCATAAACCAAAACAGCAGGCTTCCCAACCCAAAGTTAGGCGGAGTTAATAAATTAAAACGATTCGCTTAAAGTATTCTGAATACATATTTGATTGGATTATATTTGTATATGTAAGCATGTCGATGTATGTAGGCTAAATCAGCGAGAGTAAATATAAAATGTTATTTTTAATAATGCTTTAAATGATCCAAGAGGAACCAAACTTGCATCTACAAAATTATACTTGCTTATCGAGAATGTATTCGATACTCAGTATTGCTCGTATCGGAGATTTTTGTATCAATCCGCACTAGAATTTGGGGCACGCTTAAATTTATAGCAGCTGATTCGATTTGATTTATGACTCAACCTGAAGCCACGGTGGAGGCTGGTCAATAAACTCGCCAAAAGAGTTGGATCCGAAAAAATAATATTTTGGTGCTTGTGTTTACAGTGCGTTTCGTGAGCTGGAAAAGTTGTTTAGTTGGTAGTTGGAATTTGATTGGCATTTGAATTATTTATTTTTGTCAATTCCCTTAAATATACACTTATAGCTGTGGCCTTCCAGCTATGACACGCACTGCATGCACCCAGTAAATGTGGGTTGAACAAAAAAATATCAATTAATTTGTGACAAAAGTGCCCGGCCCCTCCCAATAGGCGCCACGACTGCCATCGATTGTGAAATTCTTGACCAACTTGACCAAATTTCCGCCCGTAGGTCCCCCGATTGGCATCCGCCACCTACAGGCTCTGCTCCTTTTCCTGGCAATCGTCGCCAATTACATAGCGCGCCTGAATGTCAGTGTGGCCGTGGTGGCCATGACGGATGCTGCCACCACCAATCTCGACTTTCCGGTGAGCTAAACTCGTTTGTGGCACGATGCCAGCGAGGAGTAACAGGGGTAACCCTTGCACGTTTTCCATTTGCAGGAGTACGATTGGACGGGGGCGCAGAAGTCATATGTTCTGTCGAGCTTCTACTGGGGCTATATTATCACCCAGTTTCCGGCCGGATTTCTGGTCAGACGCTTCGGCGCAAAGAGCGTGCTATTCATTCCGACCTTCGCGACGGCCATCTTGAGTGCCCTGACCCCTTTCTGCATCAGCTGGGGCGGCTGGAAGGCGTTCAGCGTGATCCGGGTGGTGGCGGGTCTGTTCCAGGGTCTGATCTTTCCCTGCATCCACGAGCACCTGGCCAAGTGGTCGCCGCCAGAGGATCGCAACCGCCTGGGCGTGTTTGCCTATTCGGGCGCCGACTGTGGCTCGGTAATGGCCATGGCGATCAGTGGCCTCATCGCCAACAGCTCCATGGGTTGGCCAGGCATCTTTTACGTTTCAGCTGGCATTTGCGGAGTGTGGTGCCTGCTCTGGCTGACCCTCGGGTCGAACCACGCGCCCAGCTCGCATCTTATCGGCTCCAGGGAGCGGGACTACATAGAGCGCTCAATGAGGCGGCAGGACGGCTTCCATGCCCAGAAGATTCCGATACCGTGGCGCGCCATCTGGAGCTCGGTGCCGTTCTATGCCCTGCTGATTGTGCGAAGTGCCCAGGGCTGGGCCAACTCCACGATGCAGCTGCAAACGCCCTCGTACATGCACGGCGTTCTGGAGATGGATATCAAGAGCAACGCTCTCTACTCGGCGCTGCCCTTCTTGGCCATGTGGTGCATGTCCTACGTGTATCTGGTGTTTGCCGATGTAGCCATGTCCCGCCAGTGGATGTCACTCACCACGCTGCGCAAGTCCATTAACACTGTGTCGTACTGGGGCCCGGCAGCGGCGCTAATTGGCATCGGCTTCCTGGACAAGAGCCAGACGAGTCTGGCCATCACTCTGATGACCATTAACGCGGGCCTTAACGCCGGCTCCGGCATCGGCAGCATTCTGACAATCATCGACATGTCGCCCAATCACTCAGGCATGCTTATGGCAATTGTGAATGGCATTGGCAACATATTCCCGCTGCTCACTCCCCTGCTCGTGGGCGTCATTGTAACCGATATGGTGAGTCCTAATCTAATGGAGATTGACTTGCGAAAGAGTTTCCATTAACGCTTTCTATTTCTATTTCCATTCATGTTTTGTTTTCTGCAGGGTTCGCGCAGTCAGTGGCAAATTGTGTTCGGTCTGACCGCCGTTGTTTTCTTCCTTGGCAACCTGGTGTACATCATCTGGGGCACCACCGACCAACAGGCCTGGGATGCCGAAGACTACTTCAAGCAGTGCACTCGGAATGGCCATCAACTGGAGCAGAATCATACAACGGATAGGGATAATGACTCAAAGACAACATGAGAAGCTAACACTGGTAGGGATTTAAACGGATTCATCCCACTTGTGGGCAGCGGGGTGTGGTGTATGGAATGGCCACCGAAAAGTGGATTTTCCAGCGTTGATTAAACGCCGTTTGGGAATTTTCTAGTTTCATTTTGCATTCTCCTTTAATTAAAAATTCCCAAAACGTTCGTTCTTGTGTTTTAATTTCTTGTTTGTACGCAATTCTTTTCTGGCCGCGGAAATTTAATAGAAAATTCTTACTACTTCTTTGAATGAATTCATTTTCTATTTGCGCTCGCATTTGCATGCGCCCAGCAAGCCAAGGAAACAAGACTCCCGGCTCTGGTTTACCACTCCTTGTTCTGGTACCCCATTCCCATTCATCCCCATCCCTATCCCCACCCCCATCCCCATCCCCATCCACATCTCATAGTCCTGCCGGACACACCCTCCATCTCCAAGTCCATCTCCATCTTATCCCGGGGCAGTCAGTCAACGGAGAGCGGCGGCGGTGGCCAAATAACAAGAAAAAAAACTTTGCACACAAATCAGAAAAATGGACACTTGGTGGAATTTATGCACGAACGCGTGCGCACAGTACGTCGCATGCCCATATTCGGTCCATGGTCTTGCGGTGGAATTGTTTTCCACCAGGCAGTAGGCAGGAGGAAGCCGGCAGCAGGCAGAAGTAGGGAGTGGCAGGAGGCCGGAGCCGAAAGAGGCTTATGGCCAGCAAGTGGCTGGTGCGCGTTTTTCTGGCGCAGACAAAAACCAAAACCGAAACCAAAACGAAAATGTTTTTCAATTAAAAGCGTTGAGGAGCGAGCGCAAAAATTCATTTGAATTTCTCCATCCATGTGCCAGTTCTCTTTGCCCTGAACCCAGCTGCCCCTGCCCACCAGGAACGTCAATGACAAGTCATAAATGGGCACTACCCAAGATCCGGACAGATGTACCTATGTACATATGTATGGGTGCACACACAAATTGCACAGAATGCGTGTGTCCAAAACTACAAACGAACGAGCAGGAACGTCTGTGACGCTTCTTACGCGTCACAACTTTTATACCCGGTACTCAGTCAGTGTATCTGTTTCGAATTTTACATTTTTTCTACATCTGTCATCAACAACTACATCACTTCTCACACCATCACGCACTTTTAGCTCGTCCCCACTGCACGAAGCAGAGTGTGGAATGAGAGAGAATGTGCAAAAAATATAAGAAAGCTGCTGGTCGGGGTGGGGGTAGCCACTGCAAATTAATTTCTTCATTCTGGCTATAATAATAATGATCCAATATAATCACAATGATCTGATCTGATAGATATGGTATGAACGATTATTTTATCTTTTCGCCCTTTTAAGACGGACGGACAGACAAACAGGCAGATATATTTAGACTCGGTTGTTGATGCTGATCAAGAAAATAGGTACTTTAGGGGGTCGTAAATAGTTCCTTCTGTGCTTTACATACGTAAATCCACTTTTGTGCACAGATACAATATACCCTATTTACTCTGCGAGTACAGGGTATAAAAAGGAGCAAAAGTTAAATACATTTATGCACTCGAATCATACGGTCTTGGAATGCCTAAAAAAATATGAATGCATGTATATATACATCGTTAAGAGATCAGGTTCTGTAACAATTATTATATTATAATATAATTGTAATTATTTCAAGAGGGACATTCGAATAATCGAATAGTTCCACCAAGTGTCCTTAAATAACTTAATTTCATGCGTGACTGGAATAACTTCGTTGAATTGATCAGAGTTTTTGCCTAAAATTAGATTTCAAATAAGAAATTAAATGTTCATACCATTTATCATCATAGCTTCCATTTACTTAGGCTCTCATGCAAATTATATTATTAAAGGAACTGGCAAGCGACTCGCCAGAACGGTCCCGGAACTTGATGGAATCACATGGCAAGTGCAAAAGTGGCTGGCTGTCCTGGCTGTGATAAATTGAATGATTTGTACTTTGTGCATCTGGCGACTCTTGTGGGACTCTGCTGGAAAGTCAGTTCAGTATTAATGACGTGCCCGCACGACTTGCAGGCCACAATGGAGTTGCACATTATATGCACTTCATTACGCAGGAAGGGCCAATGAACACGGAAGCAAGGCAGATGATGTAGCCTTTGTTGGTCAACCTCATCATTATGATGGAACATGATGTCTGTATTAAAATGGACATTGGCATTGCAAGTGAATGAAGCTGATACTCGGAACTCGGCCCTCAACCTCAACCTCAACAATTAGATATGGGAAATGCATAAATTGCTGGCTTCTATTGATGTAATGCGATACAAGTGAGCTGATTGCTTGGTGGTGGTGGACTTCAAAATTATAATTGAAGCAGGAGCTGATGGGTGACAAGGAGAAGGAGGAGCCGAAGGAGGATCGGCAACAATAGATGAAGTGTCTGACGGCTTCCGAGCATTTATTCATTGTCCAGCCTCGGTGCATAGCACAGCGTGCACATCAAGTGACGTCAAGCGCAGCGATTTCTTGAAATTAAAATTATGCCTGACGCTGTCCATTGAGGCACAGCCGGGTCTAGGGGTTGGGCTGGGGCTTGGGCTGGGCACAACAATAGCTGGAAATCAACAGCCACAAAAGAGACATTTGCCTCGTGGCCTACACAATATACGCAGGACCCTGGACCTGCTCATGGTTCGAGGTCCTGGTTGAGTTCAGAGCCTGCTGCAGCTCCGTCTCCTGCCGTGCCTTCGGGCACAATAAGTCAATGCCATGTGTGGTGAGCCTTGCCTCTGGCGGCCGAATTGCATTCATTCACTTTTTGGGTCCCATACCCAGGACGTAGAGCACGCTTAATTATTATTGCATAAGCGCAGGCGCCAGACCCAATCCGTTGGCAGCTGTTGCCCGGTCCGTAATTATGGTCCGTGTGTCCGTGTCTGGGTCCGGATCCGGGTCCGGGTCCGTGTTTCGGCTCTCTGCTGCTGGCTTGTCATTGTCCATGCCCAGAGCAGGGATCCCAGCACCGAAAATTTATGCATCGGTTTCTTTTGTGTGTCCAGCTCTCGAAGCAATTTCATGTTTATCAAGTGCATTGAGTCATGTTTTTTTTTGTTTTAACGGACGGACGGACGGACGGATGGACGGACAACCTACACATCAACGGACACGCTTATGTAAATGGACCAGAGGTTGGACAGTATTCACTATTGCTACTGACCGTGTATCGTAAGTTGTGTTTCATTTGAGAATGAACTAAATGAATAATGTGCAAAATGTTAAAAAAGGAACAGCGTTTTGCTTATTGGCATTGATTTACTTGCAATGCTAAACTATTTTTTTTATTTATGTATAAAAAACAAATTTGAAATCTCGAATCTAGTTTGACAAGTCTACCTGTGGTGTCTCTGATTGGTTGTAATCCTTAAATTGTATTTCCTCCCCTTGATGACACTTCTCAAGGCTTTAGGTATGCATATGTAAAAGTTATTTAATTCTTTATGTTGCAGACTGCTTTAATCAGGCTGTCTCTGACATCATTTTGTTGGCGTCGTCTGCATCTGCATTTGCATTTACATTTGAATTCTACTCGCATTGCTTCCAATTGTCTCTGTTGTACCTCTTTGACCTTGTTTGCTTCTGTGCCTGGCCCAAGCCAGCGCCCATATGGCTTAAATAAACGAATGCAGCAGGAGCAGGAGCGGGTGCAGGAGAAAACACTTTTGCTATTGTTAATGTTCTGACTGCAAATTCTGTCGACTTTTTTGTTGTCGTTGATATTGTTGTTGGTCTGGCCTGGCTGGACTGGCAACCGGGGTGTAAAGGAGCATCATTCCCATAATGGGTGGGGAGGGGTGTGGAGCATTTTTAGAATTCATTGAATTTTAAAACATAACAATAAAGCACTCAAGATGTGCGATGTGCCAAAGCAAACCAAAGGTATGCCGAGCACACACACTCAGCACCAACGCCAGCACCATCGCCATCTCAAGCGAAACTATGGAAATCCGAATGCATTTCTGTGTGTGTGTGTGTACGTGGCGTATCTGTATGTGCATGCGGTGTGTCTGTATGCGAGTGTTGGCTTTGAGGAGGTCTGCATCGCTCTTGGAGCAGGCACCGAGCTTGAAAATTACGCGGAAAATTTCAGCAAGTTTTCCGCGCGTTTCGCCCTTGAAAGGGAAATCACATTTGTAATGAATTGCAGCTGTTGCATAGACTTTGGCGCCTTCGCGGCAACAACAGCACACAGCAACAGAATGCTGGAGGAATGCTTTGCTCAGATTTGCAATTCATTGGCAAATGGTTGCAGCCCGCTGTGTGCTGCCTGTGTTGCTATGCAATTTTCATTCGCGGCTATAAATGCATTAACAGCAGAACTCTATTCCCTCCGTGCCCTCCTCTGTGGCCGTCCTACACGAACAGCAATTTATCCAAGGAACCCCAATATCCACACGGGACAGGACCCAAATACGTTTACAGCAATAAACGTGTTGATTTATTGATTTTGCACGTCGCATAATTTACTTTACCTGCATGATGAAAGTAAAAAACGAAGGAGAAAATCCCCCACCCCCGTTGGGAAACGACGGGTAGAGGTTGGGACTTGGAGAGAAGCGATGGGTAGAGGAGTACAGTCAACGACAGCAACAACGACAACGACAACACCAACTCGCCAAACAAATAAAATCCTGGGCTCCTGTTTATTTCTCAGCTTGCACGAACCTCTGTTGCCTGCATTTTGTATCTTCCATTTTCCATTTCGTTATATACCCTTGCCCTGCGGGCGGGGCACCTTAACTCTGTGGAAAAAGATACAATTGGATTTATATATTTGACTAGCCACTCGATATAGCCAGAACAAAGACTTCTTAGACATAAGGAACTAATGCTCGGTAGATAAACATGTAACACCGTTCAGTGATACATTTTGTTATCTAAAAATACAAAAATATATGTTTGATTAACGATCTATCTGTGAGGGTATTTGGAGGTTGAAGATTCTATGGTTGCATCTTTTTTTGTTTGCTGTTTTTGTACCTCTGCTGTCAAGTTTCAGTGTTCGCCCGTCTCCGTCTCCGTTGACTGTCTGCCTGGCTGCCTGATTGTCATCTCTCTACATCCACCTGTCCCTGGCTCCATGTACTTTTTTTCGTTTGCTGTTAAGCCGGAGTTGCCACTTTTTTGCACCTACATATCTGATGGAAGCAGAAACAGCAGCACCAATGGCTGGAGCAGGGCAGACGCCATGCCGTGCGCCATTTTCGAGTTGTTTCTTGCAACGGAAACGAAAGCGGTTTTCACATGCATGTGTGCTTTCACTAACACAAACTAACAAGTCGCACATATATGAGAGTGGGTTCCTCTTATTCTCATTCCTCTCTTCTCTCTTCTCTCCTCCATCTTCATCGCTATCGTCATAGCATCTCCCCATACTGTGGGACGCCTCTTTGCTGGTGCCGACAATATGAAATGTGTGGCTGGGAAATGTGCAGATTTCTCTCTGGCTTCTAACGCTCTCTCTGTTCACCTTATGTCACATGCCTGGGCTGACTCGGCACACTCAATGACAAAAGTATGCAGACAGCCACAATTGAAATGTTTTCCGGAAATATCTTGCCTTAAAAATGGTATAATGCTTGTCGTAGTTCGATTTACATTAAAGAGTTGCCGAAGATCTGATATCTGATCGATATTGTTGATACATCACTCTCAAAATATATGCCCAATATAGAAGCACAATTAAAGAAAGTACAATTATTATAATTATAATAATAAACTATAATTAATAGTGTTGAACACGAGTAGGTACATGGTGTGTAGGTATGTACATATGGTGGTGTTGTAATTATAATTACTCGTATAATTCCGCCAATTTTATGTAATATTGCAGACTTTTGATTCGCACAGTTTTGTGGGGATGCGGACGGGGGCACACTGATCCCGATGATTGTTTATGTACTGGGAGCCGTATACATTTGTTAGCTACTCTTCATACGGTGTATACTCAGTCTCTTTCCACTCGTTCTGCCATACTTTCGCTCTCTTACCCAATTTCTCTTGCAGGCATCCCGGCCATGAATCGCTATCCGCTGCAATGTGCCGTTTGCCGTGTTCTTTGTTCATGGGTAAGGGTATGTTAAATAAATTTGCATACTTTAGTTCATCGTTAGTTTGGCAAAAGCTCAATTTTCTATGCTAAAATGCAACTCTGATGATGACAAAAAACAAACGAGTGCAATGCCAACAAAGAAACGAGAAGGGACGTGTGAGACGCTTCTTACGCGTCACAACTTTTGTACCCGGCACTCAGTACTGATGAGTACTAAGTCAGTACTAAGCAATAAGGAGTTTTGATTTTTATTCTGTGTATATTTGTATGCAAAACAGCTCCATAAAAATCAATCTACGAGTAAAATATCAGGAATGCACGACCAGCCAGCAAAGTCAAAAATTAAAGCCTGCAACGAAACGGAGAGGAGAATGTACGATAATGTACGAGTATATCTGGCTATTATTTGTTTTCGCTTGGTCAGTCGGAATAATAAATTGTGGGAACGTATTCCCTGTTCCGTTCGTGAGCTCGTCTCTTCATAAGTAGTCCAGAGCGTTGGCGTACAGAAAGAACGTTCGACACGTTTTTGTATGCAAAGTGTGCGCCGAGAGCAAAGGAAATAACTGCCGATGGAGAAAGGAATTGACAATAAAATATTCACAAAACGAGAAGGGACGTGTGAGATGCTTCTTACGCGTCACAACTTTTATACCCGGCACTCAGTACTACATCTGCACCTTAGCGGTTATTTTTTAAATTTTAAATATTTTCTTCATCTGTGATCTAAATTTACAACATTTCTCTCGCCACCCTCCCCTAGAGCCACACACTGCAGCGTCAGGGCAGAGATGCGGCAGAGGCAAAGGCAGAGACGTGTCTGCGCGAAGCAGAGTGTGAATCAGAAAATGTGCAAAAAAAACAAATATAAGCTGCGGGACAGGGTGGGTTTAGCCACTGGAAATTAATTTCTCCATTGTGGCTATAATAATGATCCAATCGGATCCCAACTTGGTGATCTGATAGATATGGTCGTTTCCTACGAAATGGAATTTCTTAGTTTTCTTTTATCTTAAAAATTGTAGATTTGGGTGGTTTTCGCCTTTTTGCGGGGGCGGAAGGGGACGGGCTAATTTTTTAAATACACTTTTAACAGTGCGATGATATAGTAGTCTGGATGCAAAATTTGGTGCCTCTAGCTCTTATAGTACCTGAGAACTGGCCGACAAACAAGACGGACGACGGACGGACGGACGGACAGACGGACGGACAGACGGACGGACAGACGGACGGACAGACACACATGGCTCTATCGACTGGTCTATTAATGCTGATCAAAAATATATATACGTTATTCGCACAAATACAATATACCCTATTTACTCTTCTAGTACCGGGTATGAAAAGGAATCGACAAGGGACTGTGGGAAGCGGGAGAGAAAAGAGAGCCCAAAAGAACCAAAGAATTTCCATGTGGCAAGCGTGTCTTCTGCGAGCATGTGTGTGTCTATGTATGTCTTGTGGCAACATGCTAATGAGGCATTTGTTATGCAGCATATTTTTGCAGCTTTTGTCCTATGAATGATTTGCACTAGGTACACAAAAAAAAGGTCCTATTCCCGTCAGCCCTGCCTCGGACTTGATTTACGAGCTGGGGCTTGGTGCTGCTGCAGTGTAGGTATTTTTCCGGTTGAAGGTTTGCCTCCCGTTTTTTGTGCGGTTATTCCAGTGCCCAAATCTAAGCCAGCTCGCTCTCTCTTTCTCTGTAGATTTAACGGCACATTTAAGCGCAACCGCAGCCCGTAACAACATCAGCAGTGGCAGCAATCCTGGCAACAGCAATCTCATCCCGACCCGTGCCAGTATGCACTTTATGTACTGTGTGGCTCTGTGTGGCATGTTCGCAGGAGCTGCCCGAGCGACAGCTCAGGAGCAGCGCCAAACCCCCCGTTTTGGTTAAAATGCCGAGACACACGCTTACGCGAAATTTTATGATAGTATTTTGGTGTAATGGCTTACCGCATTGTAGCTGCTGCTCCTACGGCTGCTGTTGCTGTTGCCTGTTTGCGTAATCTAGTGTTGAAATATGGTTTTAAGGTAGATTCAAGGCAATTTACCATATTGGCCGCAATACAATTTCCGACCAGCTACGGCAACTGCCGCATAAGGCCACGTAAATAGCAGCAGCAGCAGCAGAGGCACGCCAGCAACGACTGCAATGCCAGGCGACATATGTATTTAAATTTGCTGCGGCTTATGTTATTTGTCTTCTGTGTTGCGTTGCTTATTGTTTTTGTTTTTACGGAAGAGTTGCAACAACAGCAAAAGCAAGAGCAATTAACTTATGATAATAAGCACATCATATATGGTTCGGATATACACATGTACATAACATTGAAATATGTACGAGTAATTGAGCTTACTTATAAGCCCGTAATGCCGTAATCTCAGAAAAATTCACTGTGTCACTTGGTGTGGTCTGTAATTGTTAACACACGAGTCGGAGCTCGTTTAGATATTTACAACCGCATCGAAAATCGAACTTCCTTACTAAGTCTGTGTTGAGTTTCTGGTTGTACGTTCAATAAAAATAAATTGGAAACCCAAAATTATATTTCAGAATGTCAGTCGTGATCTCTTAGAAGCAGTTAGATTTAATTTAAAAAGTATTTAGACAGTTTTCGTGGTATGCAAGTGAAAAGTGTAACTCTTTGGACTATTATCACTTTGGGGCAGCTAAATGATTACAAAAAATAATATTTAAGCCAAAATCAATAGCCGTTTAAGCGGCTTTAAAACGTACTTCCCCATGGGCTTTATCAGTCGTGGTCTGGTCAGACCGCTATCCTATTAATTTTGCTTATCTGCTAAACATCCTCGAGAGCATTCGAGCCTTTAAAAAAATCGCACTTGTCGCGGCTAATTCCTTTCAAGTTTGTGGCAAATAACCCCACGCAACTGACAGTTGCAGCGCGGGCGATGAACGAGAACTGCCACGGCAGATCTGGTGGTTAGCACTGGCGGTGGTCGCCATTCATTTGTCCGCCTACTGTGGCATTATTGCCACCCCAAACAGCACCCACCAACATAGCGCTATGGCTCGAAACTCCGCCGCATAACCAGTCGGGTCGTACCACCACCACCCATCGCCATTCCGGAGCTGGCCCCAAGCCACAACTAGATTTTTGGTCGCCTCGTTGCTGCTGCTGCGGCGTTAGGCAATTTGTTTGCCATTGCGATGCATGTGTGGGTGGGTGCTGTTGCGCACACATGTGGCTGTGTGTGTGTGTATGTGTGGCTGTCTACATTTTCTTTCTTTCTTTGTTGGGGCTCCACCCTCGAGGCTGACTATCGTCAGCGACGTTCCCAGACACAAGATTTATGCGCTTGCCAAGCTGCAAGCAAGCAAACGGACAGCAATTAATTTGCATTCTGGTAATTAATTTTCCATTTCTCCAGTCGCATTCCGTCTCTTTCTTTCCCTCTTTCTTGCGCTCTTTAGCTTCTCGGTTTTCTTTGCTCAACCAACGACGGGGTCGTCCGTCCAGGCCCTTTGCCTGTCGCTTTCTAAATTGCTGTTTGCGTTTTAAAGTCGATTCGAGTGCTTAAAGCTAATCAACTGAGCACAGCGGTTGGCCAGGCTCTGGCCTAGTAGCGAAGTTACCTGTTGCCGCAGCCATGGGCAAATCAATCAGCAGGCACCCACACCCCATTAATTATGCAGTCGAGTGACCAACTTTGGTGCTGTAAACATCCCAGCAACAAGGTCCCCGCTCTGCTGCCATTCCCACAAATCAGGGCCCGCAGAGCAATTGAAGTTGTCATCGTTTAAGGGCCAACGACAAGGCCAATACGAGGACTCAAGCCATGTAAGGCATATACTCGTAAGGCAGCAGCCCCGACAAGAGCACTCGCCAAAGTTTCGAGGTCTCGAGGCGCGACACGGTGCGGCGGCAGGCATTGTCTTGCAGCTGCTGCTAGTGTTTGCTGCACTTACGTGTGTGTACGATGTAGTTGTCGTTTTCGTGGTGTCGAGGCAGTTCATAAAGCTTACAGCAGCAGATTCGGCTGCCGCAGATACAAGAGAGAGAGGGAGAGGGAGAGGGAGAGAGAAAGGACCATCAGAAGTGGGCAGAAGGAAAGTGCATTCAACTGCACTTCATTATTTTGCTCATTTCCTCTTAATGACAGAATCAATGGCTATTTTACGCCATTGTCTTGCCGTACACAGTCTATTGTCTCAGCTGGATGCCATTTTATTTGATTTTCAATTACGTTTAATTAATTAAGTGTAAAAGCGTCGACACACCCACGCAGACTACAGGAGGACCAAGCTCCGAGGACAGTCCGAGCAGCGACCGTTGAGGTGCTGGAACACGATGTGGCAAATGGTTTGTATAAGAATTGTTCGATGTTTTGTAAGCGGCAGCGTATCAACGCATTTAATTTAAGCGAGGCCACACACACATACACACACACACACGCACGCAGCACACATGTTCCTGTGAATATCAAAATTAAGTATACGCCATGCAATTGGGGCGGAAACAAGGCAAACTATGACGTAGAGGAGGCTGGCCCTGGCAGAGTGTTGAGGTTGGAGTTAGATATACTTTTGTCCAGCTGTTCAAGAGTGGTAAAAAGTAAGTAGCCAAAGTCGACACTCCTTTGAAAGCATTTAAGAAGCGAGATTATACTAGTTTCGACTGCATTAGCAATCCTATCATTGAAATAGGTGTTGAAAATACTAAGCGTGATGCTGACTGTCTGGATTACAATCTCAATTTTAAAATGATGTAACCCGCGTAAAGTCCATTGGATGGAAAAGTTTGCTTGTGATATTAATGCGCTGCACTATATCCTGATAGTAAATCTCGTCCTTGGGTGAATTCCAAGTTAATTTAAGTTTATTTTCAGCTTTTTTCTCGTATCGCGTTATGCATAACCCTTGCTGCGTGCCACAGTAATAAATTCATTACGAAATTGTCGCTCTATAAAAAGATAAACAAATGCAAGCGCCGTAGTTTTCCTGGGGGCGGGCGGTGGTGGTAGCAACAAAAAAGGGGAAAACCATTTTATTCGGTTGCAAGCGGAAGTCGAAACTTTGGTCTGAAAGGAAAATGCACTCGGAAAATAAAAGAGCCTCACTACGACAGAGAGCGACACTCAGGGCAGGGAGAGACTCGGAGCAATGGAGAAAATTGTTGACAATTTTCGGAAAATGGGCACAAAATGAGTGTGCAGAAATAATTTGAAAAGTTTCGCTGTTTGTATTGCTAAGCAGAGCCATCGTCGTCGTCGTCGTCGTCGTTGTCACTGGAGGATTTGGCACCACGTTAACATAATTTATGAACTATTTTCCGTTCACGGACTGCACATGGCTAATTTATATTGTCAAAAGAAAACAGCTAGCCTTTTTACCTCCCTGATCACAGGCACTGTGATTCTAAAGAGTAATTCGAGAGTTCATCCCACTGACTTTATCTGCGGACAGCGATACACAATCTCCAGAGCCAGCAGTTGGCTTTAAGCCCCATAAAACGAAGAGAAGAAAGAAAGTAAATGAAATGTGAGCAGTGCAGAAACTACCACAATTGTGCAGAAGGAATTTGTCTTTGACTAACCCGGCATAAACTCGCACACGTTTGGCTTAACATGTTACGGCGTCTTTCAAGCTTGGCAGGAGTGCTGAGTCGAGCTGAGGCGAGTAGAGTAGAGTCGAGTGGAGTCAAGTCAAAGGATAAATTCATTTACATATGCACACGGCCTGGAAAATGACGGCGGCGTTGGATCAGTGCATTAAATTCCCGAAATATAATCAAATGAAAGCGCTTTCCCGGAGGAGTCGCACTTCGAGTCGGCCTGATCAACTTCCGATTGCGCTATTTGGGTATGAACTGATGACCGCCTAATGACGTACATAACACTTACACTTGGACAGGCTAATGGCCTAATGGATTGGGCTGAGGAACGGGTGGGGGCGTGTACGCATGTAGCAGCGAGCAAGGAAAGCTGCGTTAACCCAGTCATTCAGGCAGGCAACCAACCAGGCAACTGTCTTTTAATTACACGACTTAACTTCGAATTCATGCAAGCGCATTAAACGTAGGGTTGTGTGCTCCTTCCGGTTGCCTGATTCCCACCCCACACTCCTCTTCAGCGCTCTTTCGAGCACCGCGTGGCATCCGTCGCTTTTTGCCTGCTGCTGTTCCTGCTGCTGGTCCTTGTGCTGGTCCTGCTGCTTGTTTTGTCTGCACAGCCAGACGTATACTTGATGTTGTTTATGGAAGGCCACAATTCGTTTATAGAAAATATGCCAACGTCTCCATTATGACTTCTTCAAAAATTTACAGTCTGTTGCTTGGCGTAAAATCGAGAAACGCTTTTTTCCCGAACACTTTGTTTTTCTCCTTTTTTCTCTCGCTAGCTTCTCTCATTCTCTGCACTCTTTTTCTGTGTTCCCTTTCTCCCTGTTTTTTTGCGCTCTAGTCTTGTGTTTGTGGCCGAGCCTGAGCCAAGTTTGGACTGCAATTATGACTGCTTCTACTCCACACTGCTCGGCCTCTGTTCCAAGCTGCCTCTCCTACCAGTTCCTCTCTTTTTCCTCCTCTTTGTGGCCGTTTATACGCCTTCTTTCGTTCATTTAATGTATTTCGCAAGTTTTTGCTTTTTGTCTTGCAGCAGCCGTTTTTGTGTGTACTTATGTGTGTGCCTATACAGCCTCTGCCTCTGCCTTTACTGCTGCTTCTGCTGCCTCTGCTACAGAGCTTTTGTTTTTTAGCCGGAAGTTGCTCAAGTGTTAATAATTTCATTATTTCCGCCACGCTGCACACAGCCGCACCCACACATGGTCACATATGTATGCACATACGTACATACATACATATGTACGTATATATGTGCACATTACAGCTGCGACTGGCAGTCTCTACTCTCCTGACTTCGGACTTCGCCCGCTTTACACTCAGCCGGATCGGGGCATTTGGACTTGGCGCTAAGTTTCCCACAAAAAATATGTCCCAATTAGTGATGTGATAGCAATCCTTATAAGACGGCAACTGTCAAAAAAGTTAGACACGAAGAGATACGAAAAATGGTAGTAGTGATTGATTGGTTTCAGTTTGTAGTTGTGAGCTTTTTAGCAGTTGTAGTCAAGCATTTTTTAAACTATTTCGGGGGTTTCGTGCTTGTGCTACTACTTGGCTGTAGTTTAATTGAATGAAAAGAAATGGCAATATGAATTACTAATTGTTGTCAATGAATAGCTAAGAAATTAAATAATAATGGGGGACGTACCAACATATAAAAATGAAATTAAAATCGGAAAATATTCGGCCCAATTTGTTTAAAGAGAAAATTGGCAGAGCATCGTAGCATTTGCTTGATTTCTTTACCCATTTCTGGGCTATAAAAAGCCAGAAAACTGCTGCATGAGTGAAATTTACGCTTTTTCATGTATGTAGGAGTATATCCTAGGCCGCGCGTAGTTTTTCTGAGTTGCTGTCTTTTTTTGTCGATTTTCTTCTGGGCATGTATGGGGTAAAAATGTAATTACATACGCCAAAAGTAGCAGGCTGTGGGTGTGGATGGCTAAGCATAACATCCTAACAGAAATATAAAAAATACACTCTGGGAGCGGGGAAGAGCTCGGCCGAAGCCAGGGCAAAGGAATGTGTGTGCTTTACATCAAAGGATATAATTTAGGGGTCTTAAATAAATTAATACGCCGCTCGGTTTAAATTTGAAACTTTTTTAATCTGCTTTAGTTGTGCCATTGACTGCACGTAGGAGTGGTAATCCTTTGCGCCAAGTCCCGCGTGTGTGTGTCCTGATGGCAGATAACAGGCGACCGCCTGGCTTGAGGCTAAAGGAGTTAGCCAAAACGTATTTCGGGCACATGTCAAAGTCGCCTGCGGAAAGTTTTTCCCCTTTTGCACAGTTGCCACAAATTAGTTTTCGCTCTCGTATTCAATTTTTAAGCATTCCAAGCTTTCATCCAACCCTACTGTCCCTAGCAGCTCCTGGATCGGATATTTTTCGAATGCTTCCCAAACGAGTGTTGAATTATACCGGCAATTTAAATTGCAATTAAGCATGGAAACCCGTTGGTACCCACTATTCATGAGGCATGCTTAAATTAAAAGTACTAACGGTTGGCTGCTTGGCATCCCATCGAAAGCACAGAAATATTCCAATATTTACCATTACGTGTTATTAATTTTCTATTCGTTGGCATTTGCTTAAAACATATTCCCAAAATTACGTATTTTGGAGGTCACTCTATTTCCAATTTGCCTCTGGTGGAATAATCAACTTCAAATCTTAAAATGTATGATTTTCGGTGATCCAGCGTCTATAGACTTTTGGATCCAGCCAACTTCATAATGGCTATTCCCTTGCCAATCCCCTGAAAACCCATTCTACCTGCCACCCAGCTGGATGATGATGACGATGATGGGCTTATAAATATAAATAAGCCTTTCATTTCAAATGCAATCATGCGTTGTCCAGGCAGTGGGGGAGGAGCAGTCCCGTAGGCCCGCTCCATGTCCAGGTCTGGTGGGTACACACCACGTCAAGCAAACGATGCAATCAAAGTATGAGTGATGACGTCCAATGCACACAATGAAAATGATTGCCGGTAATCCTGGGCTACTAATTTTTGTACGCCTCGTTGCTTCTGGTTGTTCCTGCAGTGTTTTAGGCCCAATCGATTTGCCGCTTTTCATTATTTATGAAAGCTTATTTGCCATGAAAACAGCGCAGTTTTCCAAGGATCGGCAGCTCATCCGTATGTACCGGAATACTCATGAAAGTCCACATTAATTTGAATCAAACATGCACGTTAGTTTAATACACCCAGTAGTGGAAAAGGGAGGGGTATACTGTATTCATGTTCATTTATAAAGTTGTCTGAATTCTTAAGGTAAAGTGGTACCAATTCCTGTTCCTACACATAACACTTGGTAAAAATAACTTGCAAATCCCCAAAAAAATTATTTTTTTGTTTTAAGTATCTTAAAGTCGGGATGTCTGTGCTGACTGCCGTTCAATTACTTGTTTTGATGTGTTATTGTTCTTCCCTGTTGGCCATTCCCTCTTTACACCCTCTCTTACTGTGTTCGTTTGTGATTAGATTCGTATTCGTTTTATCGCTGCAATTTACCGCAATAAATTTTAACCCCAGTGCAAAACGTACCAGCGTCATGCACTTCCAGTGAACATAAATGCCAAAAGATAATATGTAATGGACACACAAACAAAGCGGCAAAGCGGAAGCAAAAGTGCAAAGAATTTATATATCTCTAATTAGAAAACTGTATGGTGTTTCTGATTGTTTGCCAATTGCAATGTTTCATTGCCTTTTAATTAACGGGATTTATACACAAGAATTACTAACGCAAAAATAAAATTATTTTCTTGTAACTTTTTGTTTTTGTACTGAACAATGTGCTGAACAATGTGAAAAAATGTATATACATACATACATCTCTCTAGCCTCTCTGATTTATTGTCATTTCGACTCGTAGATCATTACACGTGGAGAGATTGTATTCATTGTGATTTCTATTAGCCTTTAATTGTTGGGCAAATGTAATCGGATAATTTTCCACATTTTTGTAGAAATATTTTGGGAGGAAAACGGCAAGAATCGACTAATTGATTCACATACCGCACATATGATGCTTAAATGGCATTGTGGCGGACAGTCAGCTTCCAATGTTTAACTTAATTACAAAACAGGCTGCAAAATAGTTGAAAAACTAGAACGGTAGGTCCGCAAACAAGAATAGCAGTATCAGCAAAGCAACAGGAATAATAACAACGATTACAGAAATAACAAAGGCGACAACCGCAGCGACTACAAGCGACTAATTTTAAATGCAGAACACAGGAGAACAGAATGGGACGGCACGGAGCGGATCACACCAGAACATAACAGAAAAAGGAACATTTTACAATTTTCGAAAAATTAAATCAGAGTTTGTGGTGCGGGGCAGAACATGCAAGATCCATCCAGATACCCACAGGAAGTGACCATTCCCATACGCACGGATACCCTCGCTGTATCAGCATATGCATCCAGCGGATATAGGAAAACAATTATAAATTTATTTTTCCCACAGCGGCTTATATTGGGTAGGAAAAGAGGATTTCCATTAGCCAGATTCATTGCTAGCTAGTCTTGTCAACTCAGTTTTATATTTTTAATCAAGAATTCTTCTTCCCTTTGGGCAGGAAAGTTGCGCAAGTATCTGGAAAGGGTATAACGAAGATGGGATTGTAGTGGATTTAGACTGACCATCGAATGACTGAGCATCGCAGCAGCGCAGCTAACAAAAACTAGTTTAGAAACCACTTTTGTGTGTGTGGTTCGTGCATGTCCTTGTCCTTGTTTCTGTTGTTACAGGCCCGCAGCCGTAGGCGGGGATGTGGACACAGACTCCTGGATGGGCCCTGGATCCTGAATATGGCTCCTGGCCCCATGCCGAGCTGCCTGCTTTAGCCGCATGCATGGAAGCTGGGACAAAGGGAGCTCCCTGTTTGCCCGAGTGAGTGGGAGCTGCATGGACACACTCGATGCATGTTTGCTGGCTTGTCATGTCTAGTCTGGTCTGGTCAGATTCAATATACATACATATATCATACGTTAGCCAGACGCAGCTGCCTGCTAATGATTTCATTTTAAAATCTCAGGGAGTCTGCTTTGCGCCGTATCTAGTTCAGAGCCAATGCTTGACTGCTTCTCTGATTTTGTCTGCGTCGCTGATTCTACGGCTGCCCCAATTTCACTGCTCTCCACGCCCGCAAACACATAATGCTACAAGTATATAACATAAATTTCATGTCTCTGCCGCTGCTCTGTTCTGCTGCGGGGAAAACTGAAACTGCGTTTTCACTTTCCGCGCTCAAATTAATCCTTGGAGTGTTGCGTTCGCTTTCTTCATTGCTGGCACTGACTCTGGCTCTGGCTCTGTCTCTGACACTGACACTGGCACTGGCACTGCTGTTGTTCCTGATGCCATTTTCTCTTCTTCGAATTATCGTTCCCCAGTTGTCTGGACAAATGCTTGGCTTGGAAATTGTGCTGTGCTGTGCTCCTCTGTGCCGAGCCGAAGGATTTGTGGGGGATGCATTCGAGCTCTGGAAAATTAAATAGAAAATGCAAATTCCTGATACCCGAGCTGACTGCATAAACGGGATTGTTGTTGGGCTGTATTATAGAAGATTTTTAGGAAAAGCTTCAATGGCCAAAGAAGATTTCCCCTAAATTATTTTCCATTCTATAACTTGGAAGTTTGCAAAAGATTCTTGAGTGCTCTTTTAAACAGGTTGCCAAGTCAACATAACGAACTTTAGTTCTAGCTAATGAATTAATCTCATTATCCATAGCTTCCAATTAGATAAATTTGTGCGCTTTGAGCCACGTGGGTTTGCAGCCGTGGGTTGTCATGGCAAAGCGGTGTATGTGCTAATAAAAAATGTTTGTTACACGTTTGCAATTTGCTAATGTAAATTAATTAGTATCTTTTTTGTAGCGAAGAGTTGTCCGACTGTGGTTCGTTGTTGTTGCTGGTTCATTAGACGTGCAACAATTTTCTCCTTCCTGGAGCGCGTGTGGAGAGTTGTGCGCATATTGATTTTAGTTTTATTTTCGCCCACGGCTCGCTAAAAAAACCTCATTAGATGTGCCACCAAACTAACCAAAACCATTTACCTGTACACATACATGTACGGTACGGTACGGTACTGTATGTTGACAGGCATCCGGGAAATGTTTGTCATATAATTAAAACGGCAGCACAAGGAAGAAAAGTACGGCAACAGTATAATGCAAATATAATAAGGAGATTGCCAACAATAGGAGGGCAACAAAAGCAAAGCAGTGTACTTGAAAGGGTTCGGACGGGCGCCCGGCTCTTTTGTCACTGTCGCCTTGTTGCTTTTTCCCTTTTCGAGTGGCACTTACGTAATTTCGGCAGGTGCCAACGAAGACAGCAACACACTCCTTACAATGCATTAAGAAAAACAAAAGGAGCAAGGCATCCTATCCGACTGCGCATATCCGATGCCGAAACAGCACCCTTGGACAACGCAAAACACGCAAAATGGTAAGGGAAAAGGAAATTAAAGTAAAGAAAAGGAAAGGAAAGGGAAAAGTTCGTTGAACAACAATTACAATAAGCTCCCCTACGGCCAGTGGAGGAAGGGAGGGAGGCAGGCAGACCAACAGCTGTCGCAACATTGTCCAGCCGAGTACTGCAGCGCAAAAGGGAAAGATGAAGGAATACTTTTCTTATTATACAATATGCAATCATAATAACAATCATCATAACAACAACCGCTGGGCACAATGAGAGATGTTTCTTTTCCGGAAACGGTGCGCGGAAGCCTCACAACTGCCGCCAAAAGTACGAAATAAGTTGCACTTGAGTGTTGTACGGTGCAGAAGCGCTGAGACTCCCAGTTCGCATGACAAATTAGTGGCATAATAAAGTGTGTGTGGAGCCCATGCTTTTTTGCGTTTTGCATTCATCGCATCGGCCCTGTTATCCTGCTATTGCAGGGCACAGACTGTACACTGTAGACTGTAGAGCTGGATAATCTGGCCACAGACGTGTGTATGGTCTATTTGGAAAACATTGACACCGCTGACGGCCGGTTGGATCCTCGCATCCTCGCATCCTCGCATCCTCACATCCTCAGGGGTGACACTAAGCAGTCGTTAGTTGTTGGTTCGTTTTGATGGTTTTTCTGCCCTTTTCATTCTTCACAGTTGGCTGGCTGGCAATTGTTGGGAGTTTTGCTGGGTCCGCCTAAAAGTATGCTTCTTGTTTCAGAGATTTTTTGTTCATGCATCCCAACCTGCCACATGCAACATGCATATTTACTCGCATACACATTTGTGTACATGTGTTGGTACGCGCGCTGGCACGTGTGAGCTGCAAAAACCGCATAAAACCCGACAGAACAAGACCAACAAGAGTAACACGAACAAAAGCTCTGGGAGAGCAGGATGCAAGAGAGCAGCCTTCCACTTCGACATCTACTGCCGCACCCGGTCCGACTCCTACCAAACACAGCAACAACATCTGTAAAAAATCTAACAAGAGAGAAACGACGAATGGTTGAAAGATGAATTTTTAGATACCCTCTCTGCAATTAGGGACCAATATCAAACCAGGACATATTTGTGGAGAGTCATAAAGCCTTCTGGAAGGGTATGCAGAACCCAAGCGAAAATAATTTCCAAACAGGAGCCAAACTCTATCAAAGTTGCTCGCAGCGACTCCTCATAGGTACACATAGGTATGTACCTACATATGTACACGTAAAAGCAGAATCCAACACGAGCAAAAGTGAAATGGACCGATTTTACTATAAGCCTCTCTTACATACATATATTCCTGTTAAATATTAATTAAAATATGCGAGCGTACACACTGTTTTTCTGTCTGCCTGCTTTGATTTTAGACCGCTTTTGTGTGGGGCCATCAGTGCACTTTCAGCAGGATCCCCTAGGCTTGTCAATGCATTGATACCCATTGCAATGGGTAGATATTAAAATGCATGCCTTGAATGGCAAATATCATGTTTCGTCAATTTGGACTGCATTTTCCCTTAATTTTCCTCATAAGTGGTTTTATTGTGAGCCATTCAAAAGGGTTAATACTCGTATCTAGAAAATGTTCCTGATTTGACTTTGACTCCAGACTTTACCCTGGATGCTTGTTTACCACTTGCCCAATTATTAAACTTCTTCTTAATAATTGATACTTGGACATTCAGTAAATGCAGAAATGGATGATTTATAGTTCTGGACAAGCTTCAATATTTGTCTCTTCGATTGCATTGAACATTCCTCGATTGAATCAAATGCCTCTACCATGACGAGAGTTGTTTTGTAATATTTATATTTATTTATTTAAAGTTTTTCGTTTAGGCTTAGATAATAGCATACATAACTTTTAGTTTACGTATTGGTACGGTTTATTTTACTAAATTACATTTGTTCAGTTGCCAAAACATTGACGCATTCCACGATTGCTATTACATTTGCATTTTGTCGGGATAAAAAGTGTATTTTTTGAATATAAATATGAATATGCGCGGGATGCATGAAGAAAATCCCAAACTCGAACGCTAGCAATTGTGAATGAATTGGTGCAGAATGCTTTTAAAACAGTTGAGAAACATTTCTGATTAATATTGTTACTCTGGGTAATCGGGGGGACCGGATGGCAAACATAATCGTTTGCTGCGCATCAATCTCGTATCGAGTACGATCCTAGGTCGGATCGTATCGGATCGGACCGGTTCCGGTTCCGGGACGACACGGGATTAAGGCACAGCAAAGGGCATTCATTAATGATTAAGTTAGCCTAATGGTTGGCATTTCAGTAGGCAGCTACGAGTAAAATATGTATATAGTAAATTCACTAACTCACTTTCCCGGATTCAACAAGAAAACTGCTTGATAGTCGCTATTTTATCTTACTTTAGGGCGCGTGCACTCATGGCAGGAGGCGCGGGTTGAAGCGTCCCATGAAGAGTATCATGCCCGTGGGGTTGTGGCGGACGAAGTAGAGGAACGGCTTGTCGAAGCGGAGCCGGGGCGCGTCCGGGACACGCGCTTGGCGCGGACGTAGCGGCAACGGCAGCTCCAGATACTTCGGGTCCAGCAGATCGTCGTAGAAGCCGCGTCCCAGGGCCGACTCCTGTACCAGTGAGCCAAAGTCGACCGCAGCCTCCGAGGAGTCGTAGGCATCGTCATCGCTGCTCTCCACATCTTTGTTTCGCTTGCGCAGCGGAGGAGCAGGATACATCTCCACGTGGTGGTGCTCGGAGATCTTCTCCTCGCCGCAGGTGCTGAATGTGTTGATCTGTATCATGTCGGACAGGAATATGTCCTTGTTCCCGGCCCCAGTCAGTCCCCGCAGATCGGCAAAGTCCGACTTGAACAGACCCTTGAGGCCCATTTTCTGCAGCCCCAGCGAGGCATTCACAAAGGAGCGGTGCGAGAAGCGCGGCAGCTGCACCTCCATTCCAGGGCGATCCATGAGCGAGGTGAGCAGCCTGCTCCAGGTCTGGGCCTCCCCAAAGGCCATGTCTACTAGGTTGCGCTCGAGTCTGTCCAGATTGTCCATAGGCGATATGGAGCTCTGGTGGCCGGGCATTACGTAGATGGTACTCACTGTGTCCTGGATGCGCCCGAATGCCACGATGGTGGCGTCCAGCTTTGGCTCGTAGCCAGCGGTGAAGCCGGACCGATAGAGCACGGCTGGGATGGGCACCAAGCGGCGCTGGCGCACAGTGGGATGCACCTGGAAGAACATCTCCCCATCCCGCTCGCTCGTGGATCCGTGGGAGCAGTCTGTCTGGAATAGATTAGCCGAAATGGTAGCAAGAGGGCCATTGACCCACACGCTGTTTGTCCGAAGATACTCCAGCACCTTGCCCATGGTGTGCCGCTTGACGAGCAGGTTGGTGCGCCGTCTCACAATGTCGTTAACCACATGGAAGTTGACCTCCTCCACGTGACCCGCGTACAGCTGCTGTGTCTTCTCCTTGAAGAAGGGCAGGATCTTGCCGTTGGCGCGGTCGCTGAAGATCTCCCGCACAAAGGCGGCCGTGGCTATGTCGCTGTCTATCGCCTGCTCCACCGAAGATGTTATGTTCTTGAAGACCAGATGCGGATTGAAGGTCACCATGTCGTCCAGCTTGAGGATCTCGTTCATTTCCCCAGAGGTGCTGCCGCGTGCTCCCAGGAACACCATCGACAGCATGGAGGTCAGGGCGAATGGCGATATGACCAGACTCCTGGCCGAGCTTATCTTCTCCGAGGTGATGGCCTTCCAGTAGCTAAAGGCCAGCTCGTTGCAGAGCCTCGCGAAGGAGTGCAGGTCCTCGTCCATGTGCGCCGTGGATGCCTCCAGACCCTGCGAGGATTCCGGACTTGGCTCCAGCTTCACTGGCGGCCTGGTGGCTTGTGTTGAACTTGCCATCAGATTGGTCAGTGAGGCGGGTCTCTGCATCGGTCGTTGCTGCGACTGGGACTGAGACTGGGAGGACAGCAATTGCTGGCCTCCATTGTTGGCATTGTAGGGCAGACCCTTTGGAGGCTGGTTGTCTAGTTGGTTGTAGCCTGTCAGAAGTGAGGGCTGGACGTAGTAAGAAACCGGCTTCAAGGTATTTAAGCGCTTCGTAGTGCTGGTTGTTGTGGGAGTTGTTGTCGTGGTGGACGCTTTGGTGGAGCTCTGATAGCCTGCCTGATCATCCTCATCCTCCTCATCTGACTGGTCCCCTGGCTGATTGCCATAGCTGGCCAAGGGCAGAGACACCTTGTAGGAGTCTTCCTCTGGGCCTCCTTCTATGGAGCTTTTGTCCTGCTGGGGCAGCGGCCTCACCACACTGGCCGTCGTCTCGCCCAGCTTCACATATGGATCCTCGTCGTCAAGCTGCAATTTCTGTGCACTTGTCACCGCATCTGTCTCTGTCGCTGACTCTGGTGAGCCCTCTGCATCCTGCTCCTGCTCCTGGTCCTGCTCTTCTGAAATGGTAGCTGTCAGCTCATCAGATATTTCCTCCATTGACTCGTCGTCCAGCTGCTGAGACTTCACCGTGCTCAATTCGATTTTTTCCGTGACCTGCTCGGAGCTGAGCGACATGTCCGATTCAGATGATACCACGGACGTATCTCCGGGAATTTCTGTGACCACCACCACCTTCTCCTCTTGCTGCTGTTCTGATTGGTCTTGGTCATCCACTGGCTGTGCGGAATATTGGGGCAGGAGTTGGGCCGCGTTGATGGCACTGTCCTCCGCACTGGCTGGCAGATCTGCTGTTTGTGCTTCCTCCTCTGTCTGTAGCTGCTGCTCCGATGTTGATGTTTGCTCCTCTGCATCCTCTGCATCATCTGTATCCAGGTAAACATTTGTCGCCGTTGTCTGCTCCTCTGACAGGGCTGCTTCCGTGACAGAGCTGCTGCTGCTGGTGGTGGTCGCGTCCGTTGTTGGTTCTTCCGTTGCAGTCTTTTCCGTGGTAAAGATGGATTCCATTCCTTCGCCGGACGGACCTGTGCTGGAGCTGGAGCTGGTCTCCATCAGAATTTGCTCGTTGTAACCATTTGTCAACATCTCGGGCATTTGCTCTTCACTTTCGCTGCGCTCCGTGTAGCTCTCGACAATGTTGGTGATGGTGTTGGTGTTGGTCGTTGACTCTTCGCTGGCCGAGGTCTCCTGGCTCAACTCATCTGACTGCATACGCTCAGTGATGGCTTCAGCGGCACCCGTAGTGTAGGAAGCGTCTGTAGTCTCTGTAGTGTCTGTTGTGGCTCCTGCGGGCTCCTCTACAATGGGGTTGGTGATGGTGATGGGAATCGGAATGGCTTCCTGCTTGGCCGGCACTTGAGTTGGTTTCGCTTGCGGGCTCTGCAGGTCCAGTCGTTCGTTGGTAAACAGTTGCTGCTCATCATCCTCATCCTGCTGTTGCTGTGCATAAATTTGGGACAGCGAAAGGATGGGGATCCGGTGCGTGCTCGTCTCCACGTGGACGGGACTTGCTGGAAAGGCGTCGCTCGGGTAAGTGGCTTCCTGTTTGAGGGTTGTGCTCTCCTGTTGCTGCTTCTCCGTTGTCGTCTCCAATTCCACTTTGTTTACCACGCCGGGGCTTTGTGGCCTCTCGAGCTTCTGTGGTTCCTCGGGCCGCTGTGGCTTTGGCTGCAGCAGGAAAGATGTGTTCAGCTGGGCATAGTTGGTCTGCCGATGAGAGTCATCCTCGGGATGGGCCTTGGCTGGTGGCTTGTACTGATCCCCTTGGGTTATCTGCTGTATAACATCGGACATGAGGAAATCAAGCTCGTCCTTGGTCTCATTGGAGTTCATAAACACATCCGAGACGAGGGTGTTGCTGCCATCCACCAGGGTGGAGGCCACCGTCGCAGCCTGTGTCTGGAAGTTTGCCATGGATATCTGGTCCGTCGGTCTCAGCATCTCCAGATTGAGCTGCTGCACCAGGTCGGCTATCATGGGCGTTACCTCGGTGCTGTCCGCATCGATGTCGGCGGCAGTGCTGCTTTCCGAGACAGGCAGACGCAGTGCCTGCTCTGTGGTCGGTACTTCCTGCTCTTCACCTGCCCCATCTGTCTTCTGGTTGTATCCATTCGTGGAGCTTGGCTCACTGAGCTCGGTGACAATTGCCTCCGGCACATCCGCATAGAGCGGCTCAAACTTCACCACATGATCGGACTCGGATTCGGACTCGACTACGGGCTTGTCGGTGGTCGCTTCGATCTCGTCCAGACTAGCCATAGGCGTGGTCACCAGGAACTGCGTCTCTCCAGGCAACTCCGTGGTCTCTGGCTCCTCCTCCTCGGTTGCCTTCTCTGTCTGAACAAACGGCTTCAGGGGAACTGGCTGCGGGGTGACAGTGAAGTACTGCGGTCTGGCCGTGATCAGTACCACAGGAGTCTCCTCTTCCGGCTCATCCTCCAGACTGCTGAGTGTCGTTATCGTCTTATCTCCCATTGCTGAGTCTGTGGACTGCTTCACTTCGCTGCTCTCCTCCTCTTCCGAAAGCATGGTGGCCAAAGTGCTTCCTCCATAGTGAGCGATGAGTGGCTTTCTCGTCGTACCGACAGTAGTCGTCGTTCTGGGAGTCGTTGTTGTTGACGTTGTTGATGTTGTCGTACTGCTGGTCACTGTTACCTTCTTCTTGTTGGCCAACGTCTGCATCTGTTCAGGGGTCTCGGCGCTCTCGTATTTAACTGGGACCAGAGCTGGCACGCTGCCCGCTCCATCGAGATCATCACCATCCGACTTGTCTGCGGCGGAGAGGTCCTGTGTCAGGGACTGCACAATCTGATCCATCGAGAGCATCTGGTCTGGAGACAACTGTGGAGCTGGTGATGGCGAGCTTTGGTGCAATTGTTGTTGCAGCTGCGCTAACGAAGGCAACGGCGTCTTTTTCAGGGGGGAATGATCGACATGAGCGAACAGAGTGGATAAATTTTGAGCTGCATCTTTATTGTAGCTTGGCACAGGATACACTGGTGGGTGGTGGGTTGTTGTGGTTGTGGCCTGAGTTGCAATTATATTGACCAGTCCATAACTTTCAGACTTAGTTGCCTCCGTCAGAGTGGCCAGAGTCGTGTGCACCGGCTTGCTGTGGATGCGATTGTGGTGAAGATTTGGTGGCCTCTTGGTGGAGCTCACTGGCTTTCCATGCGGCTTCTGGTTGTTTACCACGGGCGGCCTGGTTGTCGTTGTCGTTGTCTTTGTTGTTGCTGCTGTCGTTGTTGTTGTTGTTGACGTCGACGGCTCTGTCTGTGGCTCTGGCTCTGGAGTATTGGCCATGGTACTGGTTGAGATCACAACTGGGGGTTGTGTGGGACCTGGCTCTGCCTCTGCGGCTGATGTGACTGTTGTTTCTGGCACTGGAGTGGTTGGTTTCGTCGTCGTAGTGGTCGTGATGGGCGTAGGCGTAGGTGTGGCCGTAGGCTTGGGCTTCTTTTTTGGACGCTGGGGCCTTGTTGGTTTCTGGGTGACCACCTGCACCTGCGGTGCACTTGTTTCTGCCGCCTGTATTTGCCCTGGCTTGGGCTTTGAGGTTGGCTTGCGTTTGGGCTTCGATGGCTTGCTGCTGCTGGCTGCTCCAGTGCCTGTGCCTGGCGTACGTGTGGGCTTGCGTTTCTTCTTCTTGGGCGTGGTTGCAGCAGGTGTACGGACTGTGGTTGTTGCAGCGCTTACTTCTGGCTCAGGCTGGCTCGTCGCTGCCTCAGTTGGGGGCACAGGTGGTGGTGTTGTCGTTGTTGTCGTTGTTGTTGTTGTTGTCTTCTTCTTCACCTTTTGCTTGCCGCCGCTGGGCAGGGAAGTGGTGCCACTTCCTATCTCCGCTTCAACCCCATTAGTGGGCTTCTTCACCCTATGTGGTGGCTGCGATGGCTTCCTGTGCACGTTTGGTGGCTTCTTGGCCAGTGTGTGGTTAAGGACTGTCTTCTCGGTGGTTGAGGGGGCGCTGCTTGACGAGGTGGGCGTGTGGATGATCTCCTGATTGTTGTAGAACACTCGGCGGGTGGTTGTCTCCGGCTTGTCCGTGGTGCTGGGCAGCTTCTGGTAGATGGGCTGCATGTGGAGCAGATCGAAGTCCTGCATGTTGGCGGCCACGTGCTGGTACTGTTGCATGCCCGTGTACACGGACTCCATGGGGTCCAGCTCCTCTTGTACCACCTGCGGCGTCACTTCGGTGGTGCTGGTGCTGGGGGGCTTGCGCTTGTTGCCCGGCTTCCGCTTGGCGGGTTTCGGCTTCTTGGTGGCCCGCGAGGGGGATGGTGATGGCGCCGCCTGGGTGGAGGCCTCCACCAGCTCCGACTCGGGCGTCATCACAATCTGCTGCGGCTTTTGCTGCAGGAAAAGGTCACCGCCCGTGTTGCCGAAAATGGCCGGCAGGATGAGCGACCAGGAGGAGGACACATCAGGGGTGTCCAGCAGGGGCAGCAGCAGCTCGCCGGAACTGTTCTTGGCGGAGCTGGAGGCCACCTCCTTGTTCAGCACACTCTGCACGCTGTCCACAATGTCCTGGACATTCTTCTCGGGATTGGGCTCGGACAGCGGCGGAGCTGTGTGTATGATGGAGGGACCCTCCCCGTCACCGTTGGCCACAATGCTCTGTATTTCCTGCATGGTCATCAGACGCTTCACCAGCTCGCCGTGCTCGTCGAACGTATAGAACTCATAGCGGTCCGGATTGAGCAGATCTATGGGACTGGCCACCTGCAGCGAGGGCTGCGGCTTGGGCACCTTGTGGCCCAGGGCGTCAGTGAATTGTGGTTCGTTGCCATCCAGCACCACTGCTCCAACCGATGAGGCCACACTAACAGAAGGAGGGAGAGGGAGGAAACATATGTTAGTGACGTCAAATGATGATTAATGGCAAGTCTTCTCTAGTTCTACTCTATTTGTATGTAATATCCTTGCCACGTCTTCCCTTTGCAAATGCCTCCTGCCACCTAGTTTCCGAGAAATCGTCAATCACAGTGGTAGGACTACTATTATATATACCGCAGGAAAGTGTCCTTTGGCTCGCCATCTATGCCAGTCATGCTGCATGCTTTTCGGCGCAGACGCTGGCATTTTAATGGAAAATGGAAAACTGTGCAATTCCTGCTGAAAGTCACGCTGTCGACGGTTTCCGCCATTCCCATTCCAGCATGCAGCCCCAGAATGGATCTGCATCTGCATCTGCTGAAAGTTTAGCCCGCACAAGAGTCTCCATTTGCGAGTGTGCAGAATGAAAGTAATTCCGCGTGCGGCATGAGCACATCATTAACATTTAAGCACGTGAGTCGATGCGTGCTTAGTCATATACAGCTGCCTGCTTCCATAATACTACATATGTACAAACATCCACATACCCATCCCCATTCCCATCCGCGTGTCTGTATATTCTATGCACTATGCAAATGTGCTACTGCCAGCCATGGATGTAGGTACATTTGCGTGTGCAGAGGTTGCAGAGGTCGTCCGAGTCATCAGGGCTATGCAAAGAAATCCCTTCATGGAAAAGCCAAGCGCGGAATTGTGTTTGGGGTGGGATTAGAGCCAGGAAAGCTAGAGAAATGTTCAGCACTAACACCAAAAATTGATTCCAAATTCCAAATTGAAACTAATAGTAGTGTATTTTAGACTCATGGCTTAAAATGATTATTTCAATTATTTAAATAAATTTTGCAGCCGAATTCAATCTGAAGAAAGCATTAAGTACATGCCGTATAGATGTGTAGAATGGATGCATTACTCGTATTTGTGGCGCACAGCTCGAAAAATATCTGGCAAGTAAATTTTTGTAATTGTTTTAATTGGACAGAAATAATCAAATGAATGCAAGTAAATGTTGCTGCACCGACCGACGGATCGGAATACGATATTTGCATTGCTGTCAGCAATATCATCACTATCACCCGTACCGTTGACAGTGACAACAGCTCGCAGTCACTATCGGCACATGGAAGGCAGGGAGGCCCAGTGCCAGCAGCTGGCGCCGGAGACCTCTGCAACTGCGGCGGAAAAAACTTAAAGGAGACCATGAACAAACGCTGTCAAAAATGTAAATTGTTATTTTTTCGCCTACATTATTTGACCTTAAATGTTTTTGGTCATTTCTTTAGCGCTAAAGGATAAGGAAATATGAATTCTGCGCCATAGTCTGGTAGCATCAAAAGCATTACTCACCGAAACTCAATTGATTAGCAATGATTTAATTTAAGCACTCAATTAGCTGTGCAACCGAATCTCTTAGTCTCGCACTTTTTCTTCCTTTCTCTCTCTCTCTTTATCTCACAGTTTGTCTGTCTCCATCTCTTTTCTTTCAGAAGCGCGAGGCCGCGAAGTATGCAACGTTTTGCACGCTTTGTGGCTGGCGAGGAAATTAATTAAAAATACTGAGGCATGTGCCCGCACTGACCAGAGCCCACGACCGACCCACGACTCTCAATCGCAGCAGCCCCAACCTCAGCCTTAGTGGAAGTGGGAGCAACAACAGAAAAGCAGGAAAATTCTATTTCAATTAGTGGCAAAAATGGCAAAAAGCTGTGCAAACAAAAGATTTTCCCTAGCAACAGTAACTACGGGTTGAAACGGGCGCAACAATGGCCAAGTACAAGTGGGCGTGGGAAACAAAGAGGCAAATGAAAATATTCCTTATATTCTCCATTCCCCCATCCCCCCATCCATCCATCCATTCATCCACTGACCATTGTCCCTGACGCAATAGCAGCTAAAATCGCGAATGCCAACAAAAACCAGTGTGTGTACTCACCTGGAACCGATGACTTTCTTTGATGGCGATGCCTCTGTCTTTGGCTGGGAGTGGGATGTCTCGTCCTGCTGGGGCATGGCCGCGTCATACACAAAGGCGGGTTGAAGGAGTGGTCCAGAAGCACGACCATTGCTTTGGCTGGATGATGTGGTTGAGGTGGTCGAATAGGTGACCAGCGGCTGTTGTTGCTTCTGGTGTTGTTGCTGTTGCTGCGTGTTTGGATAGGCTGTGGCCGGCCCCAGGCAGGTCCAGGCCCAGAGCCAAAGCAGCGGTAAAATGCGCTCGAAACGCATTGTCGTCCTTCTGCTGATCCTTCGCCTGTGCTCTTCTCTTGACTCCCTGTTCAGGGCGTTTATTTTTATTTTAGCTTCGGACTTATCTAAAAATTGGTTGGCTGTCCTTCGCGGGCCAGAGAGCAGAAAGGGTCCTGCTGTCGGGTTGCCGTCTAATGCGGCAAGTCGTGACGCGTCTGTTGCGTGAACATCAAGCGAAAGCTGCAAAGTAAAGTGAAATGAAAAACTAATTAATGCCATGTTAATGAACAGTACGAGTATATGGCAAAGAGAACGAGCGAGAGGGAGCAAGAAAAGGGAATGCCATTTGCATAAAGCCAAGGTCTGCTTTAAGGACGACTTTAAAGGGCAGCGCTGCCAGCGTTGCATCTCAGCATGTGGCACACTTTTAGGCCGTGTCATAAACGGGCAGGTAAATTGCCAGGCACCTGAAGCTCGCTACGCTAATACGCCTGTAATTATGCTAATAATAACGAGCTGCCACATGAGTGCCGCATCGGACCAAGCGGGGTAGGTAGGGTAGCAGCGAGAGAAGAGCTAATGCCATTGGTGGCAACGTCTTTGCAGTAAGGCATGCCTTTGGCTAAGTGGCTGGCAATTTGGGCACAAGCAGGGTGGGTGCAGCTGCATGTGTGTGCGTGGGTGGGCTGTGGGGTAGTGAGAGCAGCTGCTGGATTCTATCTTGCAGAAATCTGAGGTGGCTTACACCAGAATATGGGTTATACTTTGCGATTATAAGACTCTTAGGCAGCCCTACGGAAACGAGCACAAAGGAATAGACAAGCGGAGATAAATCTCTGTTCATATAATTAATGCATTTACCACGGGAAACAATAGTGTGTTGGCTCCGATTGGAAGACACCAGACTGCATGCTGAGGGATTACTTGGCAGCTAGTGCCGCTCGAGAAAGTGCAGTCGTCACACTAGGTGGTTAGGTTCCTGGTTTTCTGCCTCCATTCTAAGCGAGAGATTGAACATGGGGATAGTTCCTGCTCTATTATATTATTATTTAGAATTCTCAAAATTGCTTAAATTACTAAAATTAAATTCCAGGTTCTTCGTATATTCCAGGTGTTTGGAGTGGGATGAAGTGAAAATTGTTCTCCATGCCTGTATCTGTCCAGATGGAGAAAAGGTCTATGGGAAGTGTGGCTCATTTTAAACTTAGATTCGTTGTTGTATTCATTGATGGCTTTACGTTGTTGTTGGCTGTCACTTGCTATCAGCATCAGAAATCTGTGCAAATACTTCCCTCAACAATTCTGTCAGTTTCCCCGGGGTTTTGTTATGTCACTAAGCCCTTTACGTATGTGTGCGTGTGATAACACAAATGAATTGTCAATGGCGCGACATGAGGGAAAATAACAAACAATATGTTAATAAGCACAATAGCCAACAGAATCCAGCATCCAGGATCCACCATGCAGCACCCAGCCGGGCTGTCAGAGAATGGCTAAAGAGTGCTCTGACAACTTTAAGTCCTGCCTGTCAAAATGTTAGCACACACGCACCACCCACAACACACATGCCACATCCAATCTTCCACCCCACAACTCCCCAGTTATTGCTCGCTTTCTGAACCCGAAAAACTTTGCCACATCACGTACAAACCCAAGGATACTCGCACTTGTACTCGTGCATGCTTATATGTGTCTGTTCAGATAGCTAAACGATTACCGGTCAATGTAGAAAAAATCGCGCATATATATACAAGTCGTTCCATGAAAATATGCTCCTCGCTTTTCCACTTGTTGTGGTATTTGTGGCCATACCCTAATAGAGCAAAGAAGTCAGAGCTACATGGATATATTGTCGATATAATATAATCATGTAGATTTTCTTCTGTGAACCCCATTCCCTTAGTTTCGATCGGATGGGTAATATCTGCCTGTAGAGGGGCTCTAGGCTTGGAAGGGACCGGTCAAAATAAAAGTATATTTGTTCTTGAATGAGTGCCGCACTGTAAGGGTATGCCAAACTTCGGTCCCAAAAACTATCGTTTCTTTTATAATTTCCCTCTCTTTGGTCCGCCTATTTTATGGCTAAACTGTGGCCTGCGAGTAGAGGAAAACGAACAACAAAATTAACATAAATTGTTCGTAAAATATTTCAGTATATTTAAGTAATGTATCTTTCAAATGTATCAAACTCCCACCCACCGACGCGTCGGGGACTCGTTAGATCCATAACTGGGCCATTGATTTGTAACGGTAAATTACGATTGTCAGCGGTGTCCGTCCTGTCCTGTAAAAGGCAACAGAAAAGGTTCGTCCTTCTCTTCTACACCGCCATTGAAATGTAAATGAAATGCAGTGGGTGAAAAGTAGCTTTCCCCTCGAGTGCTTGCGACGGGATGTAGATGGGAAGGGGAATGGGATGCTGCCAGGTTGTTAGGGAGGAGAGCAGATTGGTCGGGCATGCCATTGTCTGGACCGACAATGATGCAGAGTGACATGACAAGTGGACGACGACAGGCACACATACAGGGAACACACACAAACACACCCACAAGGACACAAAGAGGGGCAAACACTAGAAGAAGTGCGATCCGGGTTCAGGTTCCGTTTGGTTCAAGATTGGACCTGACAGCTCTAGAGACAAGCGCACGAATGCAAACGAAACACGGAGCGAAGCCAAATTGCTCCACACACACACACACACACACCCAGACAAAACTGGACGTTTGTTTAAACAAATCACTGGAACATTTACATGGACACAGAGAAAGGGATCGCAACACATGCAAAATACTTTTTGCGGGCTGCCAAAAGTTTCGGTCCAACTATAAATCAAACGACAAAAGTGTATTTAGGACGTGTCTGGCAGGTCCTTCGTACAGGACATGCACCTGTACTCGACTACAAAGCGGATAAATTAATAAAATACTATCATACTGCTGAAATATTTTTTATGTTCTCGCGAATTCCTATCATTGCAATGATTGCAATGCATTGGTTGATCCCAGCTCCTTGCTGTGTATTGAAGAATTTCCATTGCTATGGTTATGCTGCTATTTGGTCTCTCCTACTGATGGACTAATTGGTCCCCAATGTCATTTTAATTACCAGAAAATACACCTTTTTGGGCATGCTTGCTTATGTCGGAGTGGTTCGGCGGCACCTTAACCGCAAAATAAATATTGGCTATCCGAGACCGAGAATTAACTGTTGGTCTCCAGAAAGGAAGGAACTACCTACAACTTGGATATTTATTTGCCAAGTGGCGTGTGACGAAAATACAGACGAAATTGGTTTTAAGGCTACAGAATCAACAAGAAATAAAAACCATGTAGACAAACGGCCATCAAATGACCCACTCACGCAACCAGACACACACACCCACTCAGTTGCCTCTAGAAAGTTGTGCAGAGTTTGCCATGTTGCCAGGTTGCTGAGGCTGGTGCGAGTGCTCTGGTTAGAGCAATGTGTCACGTCTTGTGTGTTGTGGAAAATTAAGATTTTCCACCAAGGCCACCAAAACTTATTTCGGTTTGTTTTTTGCTTGTTAGCCATTGATTCTTTATTGGATTTACTGTTCGAAACACACACAGAGCGAAACGCACACTGGCGCCCAATCAGTCTTCGTTTGCTCCAAGGAAATTAAAGCAAATTGCATTACAGCAGCGACCACTTAATCAGGGTCGCCGTCTACTTTAAATTGCACAAGGCAGAGTGTCCTCATAGAGATTTCAGTTCAGTACAGGACACCACAGGCAATCTGTTGAATCTGAATTGAGTTTCGTTCTGCTCCTTTCTGTTGTTGTTTGGGTGTGTGTTTGGGCAGCGAGAGCTGCACTGAGCGAGCCAATGCGAGGCTTGGCCGACCATTTACACCGTACCTCCTTTTGGACGCGCTTTGCTTTTGTCTTTCTGTGGCAGTTGCAGAGCTCTCCCGTGCTCGCACTTTCGCACTTTTACGCTCTCGCGGTCGGTCCCTTAGTGTGGATTGGCATGGGCTACACTAACAAAAGTTTATCGCTCTGTTTCCGTTTTCGTTACGTACGCTGCGTATATATGTATGTGTGTATGTATGTATGTACATAACCTCCAGACGCTCATAAGATGTTATTTCAGAGCTCCCCAGTAGCTGCCCTTGCCATTTACCTAACCGGGTCGAGGCCGGGACCAAGGACCAGGGACCAGGGACCAGGGACTGGAACATTTCTTGTGCACAGCACATTTGATTTTATTTATTTATTTCGATTTGCGCTTTTCTTTCACAACACCCGCATTCACTTTGGCTTTTGGTCCTGCTTTGCCTGCTTGGGCTGCTTTTCCACCTCGGTCGACGTAACAATTTCCTTCCTCTTAGCCATGTCCGGCACTGTTTCTCCCGCTGCTGCTGCTTCTGGCAGTTGAGCGCCTCTGGCCTGGCTAATGTGCATTTTATTTTCCGCTACCAGTGCCGCTCGCTGCTGCTCTATGGGACTCACTCAATTCTTTGGCCATTTATTCGCCACGTGAACTTGTGCCGCTGCCTGCCGCCTTTCGGTTGTTCTGGCCCAGCTACTTCCGGATGTGTGAGTATGTATGCATGTGTGAGTGTGAATCCCCCTGTCAGTGCGTGTGTTAGTGTGTGTGGATGACATATATTGTTTTGGGCAAAGATTGTGCACGCCACAGGAGTTCGATATAATTTTCGGCATTACATTCCAATCACGTGCATATCTCTATGCCAATCTTCATTTGGCTATGAAACTTTTTTAGCTGGCTTTCTGGCTCTTATCTGCCTGTCTATTCTTTCGCTGGTTCTACGAGCATTATTGTTTCGTCCCCTCCCAGATCCGATGCTGAAGACTCCTCTGTGTGTAGGAGGTGTAGGTGGACTTCATATTTATGAAGGACAGAACAGGACAGGACGGAGCCGGTATCCGTAGCATGTCTGCAACTGACACCGAACTGGGGCACAACACTTCAACATAAATAAATCCAGGGCCCTGGGCGAAGATGCTCTAAGTTGGCTTTATAGTTTCTCAAGTTTGTTCGCTGTAACAATAAATGCTTCTAGTCGCATTGTTTGACTTTGCACGTGTTGCCCATCGAAGCGTTAGATCTTCCTGCCACTGTCATCGCTGCTGTGATTTCGATAGCTTGCCAGAGTCCAGAGTCCGGACACGTTCCGGCTGCAGCTGGGGCAACTGTCAAAGTTATGAGGCCAGGTCGTGGGCGTGTGCGTCGGCGTTGGCTCCGGCGTGTGCGGGATTAAGACACGTGGACGGGGACCTCACTGCAGACTTTTAATATATAACTCTTTGACATTAATTAGCAAAAACTTCGAAAAGCCCTAACGTGGCGTATACGTGATTTGTAAATGCATCTTGCAGCACCAGCACCAGTGGCAGTGGCAGTGACATTGGCATGGGGAAACTTGTTAGCAACGCTTTACGTGGCATACAAGTTTCTGATTGGGGCAATTTATCAAATGGCGCGTGCACGACACGAATCGCATTTGCATTTGTCCTGGACGGCATACCGCACCGGGCTGCTGCTGGAGGAGATTGGGCGAAGTGCCAGACGATGTGCAACCATATCATAATTTTCATTAATTAGGTGGCAACAACTGCTTGTTGCGTGAAATACGAATGCTTTAAAGCATTCATATATCGCTTTAATTAAGTAAAACACTTGGGGAGACCTGGCTGCCTGGCTGCCTGGCTGCCTCCTGCTTTGTGGACCTGACTGCAGCCTGATTTATACCATATATTATGATACGCGGTGGCGTATCCATTTCATTCGCACTCGCATTGATAAAGGTTTAATGTGAGAGAAACAGAAGAGAACCAACGCACCGCTTAATCTCTTATGCTATTGCTGGCCATTATCATATTTTTAATTTCAGTTCGTATATTTATGGTATTAAGTGGGAAAGCTAAAGGCTGCATTATGACTACCGGTTACCCTGTATCCGGGCTTATACATGATGTACATAATGCAAGAACTGAAGATTTAAATGATTGTTAGGTATGTTTACTTGGAAAGTCGAAAATAACTTGTCAATAATTTGTTGTATTTCTTCTATATTAATTGAAAACATCGTGTTACTCGGAGCCAACTCCAGGTAATCGGATTATGATTTAAGCTGACAACCAAAAAAGATGCTCTCAATATTCGGCACCATGAACTGCACACACTTAAAGTAATTATCATTGACAACATTCGGAAGCATCAGCAATATTTTGTTTTCCTTCTTTGACACTGTGAATACTCGAGGCAGTGGACTCTGCCAAATTTGGTTACTAACAAGCGTGTCCTTAATGCCGCTACGCCTTTGACTTCCACATGGACGACCTTTTGCGCTTGACCACTTCGATTCCATTCCGTCCCGGTCTGTGGCATATGGAATGCAAAAGCAAAAGGACTGACCCCCGCTGTGGGCAGGGAGAAAAACGTAAAAGGAATCTTCCTGCAAACACTTTGATTTCGAACACATTTTAGCAAAACAGCAAATTTTTCAATTTATTCCCCTCTAGTCTGGCCTCTGGCATCGGCTGATTAGTATGACGATTCTTGGGCTGCTGCTGGAGAGGCAGATACGGATCCCCACAGTCCTTCCCCCCTGCCACCATAATACACACAGGCACATTCAATCATAAGGCATTCAAGCATTCATTCATTCCTGGACTTTACAGTCAACAAACTGTAAAAAAGGGACCTTGAAAGGTGCACAAAATCCTTTTGCCGAGCAATACATAAAGGGCGTCGTATCCTTTCATGCCCAACTGCGTTTCTTTGGTCCGAGTGTTAGAGGCCGCTGTCCTGCAATCTGAGCGTGTGTGTGGGGATGTGTGTGAAAGGATTAGGCTGCCTTTGCTGTATGTGAGTGTGTGTGTGAGTGTGAGTTTGAGTTTGAGTGCTTTATTCCCTTGCCCAAGGGCAATGCTTTTTTAGTTCTGTCCAGTCATTCTGAGAATGGCGATGGACCACACACTCGCTTCCCATGTTATGGGATATCCGTGTCCTTTTGAGCCATGACTTGCACCATTTCCCCGAAGCTTTATCAGCTGGGCGTAATTGCTAGGTCTTCAACTGGTCTTCAAAGGAACAGAGACTAGACCGACGACTGATGACTAGTGAGTCAGCCACTTCCAGTGCATTAGTCATGTTAATTAACCCCAGTCGGTGGGGCTTATCATAATCGAGTTGCTCGCATTACATGAGGCCATGCCCGAGTTGAGCTAAATCTATTATTTAATTGCATTTTAAATTCACCAACGATGGCTAGGCAACAACCAGAGGCATCCACTCTCAGACCCAGCATCATCTCTTGGTACTACAAAACTTGCTACACATCCAAATGAGTCGGGCGGGGATGCCTGCCTCTACACCTGCACACCAGCACACCAGCACACCTGCACACCAAACCACATCCTCATCCACGGCAGGATAAAGCGAAAGATAGCTGCGGGTTGGTGTTTGCTGGTTGCCGTATGCCGTATGCCGTATGCGCTATCAAGACTGCAAACAAACGCATGCAAATGACCTTCCTGCTCTGGTCTCTGTTCTGGCTACCTAGCGTGTGAACAGTCAGCAGCTTTGAAGCCAAAGGCGCAAACTATATATATACTCTTATGTGCGACCATTTTTCATGTGAATCAGTTAGCCACCTATCTGCAGCCCTGGCAGCTGAAGGTGGAGTTGGAGTTGGAGCGGGGACTTAAAGTGGGACTGGGACTGGGCTCTGACAATGGCAGTTAAACGCGTGCGCCTCAGATAAGATTTTATTTGCTGTCAGAACTGGCGCTGCTGCCTCAGACGCCGGTTCTATCTCCGGTTCAGTTACAGGGACAGGGACAGAGGCAGAAGCAGGGACAAACTGTGTTGACAAATACCCAGAGGAAGTTTTTTGTGCCCCGTTCTTCTGTGTCACAGATATGCGGTCAAAGTAACGATGCCAAAATGTGCGGACAGTTATGAAGATTTGTGGCCTGGACATACTCGCATGCACAGTCCATTCCCGAGAGGACAACAAGATAGGTGTGATTGGTTTGCTTGGCTAAGTAGAGCAGCCACGCAGCTGAGCTGCCAAAGGTAGAACCCAATTTCCTGTCAGAAATATAAACCTGATATTCATGAACGAAGTCCTAAAATAAATCTTAAATAAAGTTGTCCATCATCTCTGAAGCCTTTTGCAGATCAAGCCTTTTTCAGCGACCTTCATTCTTCGCTTTTTATCGTGCTTCCGGAGCTGACCTGCATTGACATGGCCTTTTAGTCGAGTGCTTTGCTGGAGACCATAATTTAGTGCCTGCAGCTGAGTTTCAGTTTCGGCAAAGCTGCTTTTCCTATTTTGCATAATTTCCGCCGTTCGCTCGGCTGTTGCTGGCGTCGCAATGACAACGTCAACAGCAGGGCCCTCAGCCTCACCACGGCACCTCCTCTACCCAGGGTTGCGTCTTGGCCACTGTGGCGCATCTTTTTGGACATTAGCCTGCTGTTTACCATTTTGTATGGATGAGAATTCGTAGCTGGAGCTATGTACACATAGCCAGAGCAGGTGCAGGTGCTGGTGCCGTCATTTTGAGTTTTTGCTGCTACACTTTTGCCGCTGCTGCACTCCTCACAGCCTCTCAGGCCAAGACTGAGATGCAGGGCCCGGCTGCTGTTGACACAGTTAAACGGTGGCCCATTTATTATGCGAATTTATTGTGCCACAGACAGGAACTTGGGCAAACTAGTATTCTGACCGCACTTGGGCTTAAAGTTTGCTGCCAAAAATGTCTGGATAACTCAATTAAGGCGCTATCGCAGCGGTCTGTGCCTGTGCCTGTGCCTGTGCCAGTGGGTGTGTCCCCCTCGTAGGCTTGTGGCCTCAGGTGTGTGTTCAAGTTTATGAACTTTGCAGCAGGAAATACACACACACCAGCACACTAACACACAGGTTAGGCAAACACGCAATGCATTTTCGCACTCACGCAAATTACCAAATAAGCGACGTGCGAATTTGTGTGTCTGTATGTGTTTGCTATTACTACATGCAATACATACATACATATGCACGTACATACGCGTGAAGCTGTGTGGATCTTTTTATGTATGTGCGTGTGGTCGCCAGTAGCGCTCAAAGTTTACCTTTGGTTTTTGGTGCAAATTTGATTTGGTTGTCGCTGCCTCTCACGTTGCAACGCGTTGCTGCTGCTGCTGCTGCTGCTGCTGCTGCTCCTGCTGTCTGTGGCATGGAACTTCAACTTGCATTTCAGTGCCTGGCAAACGTGATTTTCGGGGTTACGCAGCGTTGCACGTACTTCACTGCGTACTTCGCGTGGATCTGTGTGCACACACACACACACATTTACTTCACAGGCACATAGTTAATTTGAACAACAATGCGCTGGTGTTTGATGTTGCCCTATATGTGCATCTTTGCCATTAAGTGGCGCAAAGAGTTGGTGTGGGACCGCTAACAGCTACTAAAAACTCAATTACCATTCAGCCCCAGCCCCATTACCAACCCCAGCCACAACCCCAGTCCCAGCCACACTAGGCGACTCTCATGAAACAGTGGGGAAAATTTAGATGCAGCGGGTGAAAATTTTGACTAGAAATTAGAAATTCAAATTTCTAGATGTGAGTGGGAAAAGTCAATGGTGGAGTTGCTAGAGGTCGCCTTTATGCTTTGTCAGATATACAAATAGGAATTAGATTGAGCTCAGTGTAAATGGGATTACAGTAATTTCATATTTATGTGCTCTTCTGGGCACCGCACCCACTTCCAAGAAGGTTTCTCATGCCTGGTCGAGCAAATTATGCATTTTGGGGTTGCATCAAAATGCTGTAGCAGCAGCTGCACTTACCTTTCCCCCCCTTTAAGCACATGTATGTACTAACATACATACATACATATATATGTAATTGTGAATTAACGCCCTGCTGTAAGGATTCCCATCATGTGCCAGAATAGATAAGCTTTCGACGGAATATTGTGGACACACAAACATTTGTACATTTGCATGCTTGTATGTACATATTTAGGTATAATATGCCAGCGGCCGATATGAAATTTCATTTCAAATTCGTATGCAAAAACTTTGGCGCATGCGAAACTCAAATTCAAACAAAGGCGCTTTAAATCGCTGTTAAAAGTCTCTTTAAGCCAGAAGCACTTCTGAGCCGAGTTTATCTGACCCACATGCCACGCCCCTGGCGACGTACGTATGCACGTATGTACATACGTATGTATGTACATATGTCTGTTTGTGTATAAGACTTGCACTCGTAAGAGTTGAAGGGTGGGAGAAGCAGGACCATAAGTTGCTGCAGCAGTAGGAGGAACAGTCAAGGACCAACGAGCAGAGAGCACTGGGTAATATTTTGGCAACATTTTGTGTGCGCGCATTAATTTATGCAAATAGTTGAAAAATATTAATGGCTGCCAGCAGCTGCTATGGCTACAAAAACATACGTACATGTACTTGCAGTAGTACATGCTTACAGCTGCAAGCGGAGCTGGAACTAGGGGGCAGTAAATTGAACATTTAGCTAGGGGCAGCAACAGTTTCGCAGCACAGCAGCGGGGGACTTAAATATTTATGCCTTTAAAAACTTGGACAATTTCCGTTACATTATGGCGCATAAAGGCCAATAAGCCACACACACTAACACAGGGCCAAAACTAAAAGCAATCGGCCTCTGCCAAGAGCTTGCAGCACTCACACACACACACACACACAGTCACAGAAATATGTAAACAAAATGGCGCACAAGAAATAAACTTATGGCGCACTTCCGCCAATAGTCAAACATTTTATTTCATTTTCTGAACCAGACCGACCATCGACTCTTGACTCTCCTCTATCCCCTTCTCCTTTCCTCTGTGTATTTGTGTATTTGTGTATTTGTGCGCTTGCCATCAAAAATGGTCAAAGAGCAGTTCGAGAATTAAAATGAAACAAAACGGAAATGCTACAGAAATCAACCAACTGGCATAAACTCGTTCCCAACTCCGGCAGGACAGGGTGGGCAATGGGCACGGACGCCGAACAAATCAAGTAAAAAATATTTGTACTGTTGTAGCTGGATGCGGAAAACGTACATTTCCCGTCCTCCAAAAAGGACCAACGAATCCCGAGCCAACTGCAGAGCAGTGTCAATAATGGTCAATAACAGAGCCGTTCCTAATAGCTTCATTAGCCCGGATACGCGGCTTGAGTGTGCCAAATACTCGACTTTTGCCTCCTAACTATTTTGTTTCTCTGTTCTTTTTTTCCTCCCGCTGATCCAATCAAAGTCTATGGAATGGTCGGGATTTCTAAATTTTTTCGATCGGCTGCAGAAAAGTTTTCCGTCAAAGAATTCAACGCAAATTCGAAATTGTTTGCCCAAAAAAGAAATACAGAAAAATATTCAGAGAGCTATTTACTTTTTGTTACTCGGCCAGAAGTTCAATTCGGTTTCATTATTGAATAAGAAAAAAACTATTTGATTGAGATAAAAAATATGCCATATTGACTGAATGGGTAGACTTTCGAAGAGAGAAAATAACGGTAATAATAATGGGAACAATAATTCGAATAGTAATGGTAATAATAATATTATTCTTAAGCGTGAGAGTATATTTTGTGTGAAACCTCATTTGGCATTAATTAAACGTGGATTTCTAAAATGTAATTATTTAATAAAAGGATGTATTATGACGTATTAAAAGGATAATCCTTTTAATAACCTACTTAAACACTAAATACGGTAGACATTCTCTTCAATACTTGAATTTTAAAGCTAACCAATTGCATTCTCCATTCCACCCACGTCGCGAATTCCGATGCCGCCTGTTTGTTGAGCCAGGAGAGTGGAAAAGCGCTGCGGTTCAGGCCCTCAGACTGGACCTTATTTGAAAGAATCCTCTACATACATATATACATACATATATATGTTTATACCCTCTATGTACAAATACATTTGGTACATTTCAATTCGACGGGCTGTTTTTATATGCAAACAAATGGACAGTTGAACTCTACAAACTTGGTATCGCGGAGTATGGACGTAGTGGTTTAGACTCTATACTATAGAGCTATGACAGCCGCCATACTGTGTTTGTTTTTGGTCGACGCACATCAAAGTACGAGTATCTGAAGAGTGACATGTGCTCGAACCCGCTCCGCTGTTCGCCTGCTCTCCCGGTTGCCCTTAGCGGCTTAAAAGCTCAATGTGCAAAAAATGTTTGATTTTCCCTAACATTTCATTTGGCAGCTCGCCCTGTTGATTGTTGTTGCAGATGCGGCTGTTGTTGCTGTTGCCATTGATGTTGCTGCAGGACAGATACTCGTACTCTCTATAAAGTCCGTGCCGTTCCTGTGAGCGCTGTATGTTTGATTTTATTTGCATTTCGTGGCAGCAAGCGTAAGCTGGCAGCCCGTGTGATTTCGCCGTTGACATTCGAAATAATTTGGTTGGCAGAGCTCGTGTTCGTTGCTTTTCAATAAAATGTTTGAAAGTTTTGGCAGTTTGAATTAGCAATAAATTTCACTTTTCCACATGTCAAACCTGCATACCCATTTAGCCATGCTGATGCACTGGGGCATGCAGTCTCCCTCTCTCTCAATCCATTTTAGTGTTGGGATGTGTGTGGGTCCTGGACCCTGGAACCAGATATGTGTTTACCAGTGTGCGGCAAAACTATAGAGTTACTATGCACTTTTAAACGAGTAGGAACTTTTGTGAGACGCTTCGTACGCGTCCGTCAGTATACTGAGCCATAGTGAAATTTTTCGAATTTAAAATTTTACATTTTTTGATGGTCTGATATAATAACTATCAGACCATCAAAAAATGTAAGATTTAAAATTCTCTCTCTTCCATTCTCTACGAAATTGCGTTTTTAGTTTTTTCATTTCTTTAAAATAAATGAAATTTCGGAAGTGGGCGGGCCAAAATTTTGAAACAAACTTGATTCAGTAGAAATCAAATGAGTGTTCATTTGGTGACTCTATTTCTTATAGTTTCTTAGGAGCAGGTGTCAAACAAGACGGACAGACAGACAGACGGAAAGGCAGACAGACAGATATAGACTCGGCTATTGATGCTGCTCAAGACTTTATAGGGTCGGAAACGCTTCCTTCTGTGCCTTACATATGTATATATGATTGTACATCTACTTTCGCCCACAAATACAATATACCCTATCTACTCATCGAGTACCGGGTATCAAAAACCTTCACGGGGGTTTATGCAAATCCCCCCACCAGCTGCCTTTTTCCCTAAATCTAAACGGATATAACTGAAAAATCACACAGAGCACCGCTAAATATTATTCAAATGTTTGTGCTTAATTACAGCTGTTACAGAAATAAAAGATTTCCTTTTTAAGGGGCAAGTTGAAGTATCTTAAAGTCAAATGATAAATGTTGTTTGGATTATTATAATGCACTTATTTGATTTTATACGTAGATTGTTAAACAATATTTCTTATTTTGATAAGTCTTGCATTAAGCTGTCTTAAAATATATGTAAAATCTAAGTTCTGCGTTTACTTTTGAATTTATTATGAATGAATTTACTGAATCGACTGCCGATTGTGTTGGTGTTAAAAATACTTACTGAAAGGCAGAAAGACCACCCGTATAAAACCAATATTCTAATTACATTTGACAGCTATTAAAATTCAACATGAAACTCTGTGTTAGCACTCACCAAATAAGTCTAGTCCGCTAGCCGCGCATTCATCTCTACAGGGGGGATACCTGCAAAGGTTTGAAGGTGAGTGGGTGGGTGTGTAAAGGGGGTGAGTAAATTAATTAAGTGGAATATAAGTAATTTGCAGTGAATAAGTTAGTTTTGCGGCTGCTTTACATAATTAGGCCCTGCCAATTGGCGCTGCACGTGCCAATCGATGGTCTGTCGTTGTCTGCTGTCGCCTCATTGGCATGGCAATTAAAATTTAATTGCTTCACTTTCCCAAAAATGTAAAAAAAGCAGAAGGCAGATGAATGAAAGCATCGGTGGGGAGTAGAGTTGGTTGAAGTGCCGGCGGAAATGCGGCCCTGCTGGGTCGTTGCTAATTGAAGTTCAATAAAGGAATGACCAAAAGTTAATAATGACGTTAACAAAGCCCGGGGCACAAAAGGTGGGCGGCAATAAAATCGCATTTGCCTGCGGCATTCTTCGGAGCAAACGAAAGCGTCAAATCTTTTATTTAAAATTCAACTTGTGTACAAAAAAAGGCATCGCAAAAAGTAAGCAACAAAATTACACGAATTGAAATACTTAAGTTGCTCCGGCATGGCCGAGAGATTGATTTCAAGCCAAAAATGAAAGAAGAGAGCCCCAAAGCATAAATAAAACGGCCAGACACTGTTGATGCCGTTGTTTTTGGGGGACCAACATGTTCCAATACCTGACAGCGAACAAAACAAGCCCCTGGCCAAAAAAAAAAAAAAAAACCAAAAACCAAAAATAAACCGAAAACAACAGCAACATGAACTTGATGCCAAACCAGAAGCCACGACTGGAGCTGGAGCTGAGGCTGAGGCTGGATCTGGAGCTGGCATGCTGCGAATGTAGGTCACCTGAATGCGTAGCTTTCAATTTTTATAACGTTACCAAAAATCATCTCAAAATTCTGTGTGAGTGGGTATCTTTGTGTCCAGGTCTGCATACCTGGCATTCGCAAATAACTTGGGAGGGAATATGGTGTTGGCTCCAGTCGGAAGAAGGAAGGAGAGCGATCCAAGCCTTATGAATTGTACGCTGCTGTAGTTTCTGCTGTTATCATCAATTGTTCTTTACATATTTAAATGAATATTTGGTGAATATGATATACATTTTCTACACTTAGACAAACGAGCATGTACTAAAAACTATTACTTTCGGAACAAGTGCGACGTTACTTTTATAATTTGACAGAAAATTGTGAGTTCCACGGTATCTCTGGTTCAGCTTTAGATACTGGGTAATAATAATGAACTTGTGAAAACTTTTGGGTCGTGACTTTGATTCATCGGCTCAAATACAAACATACTGTGCAAGTTTATTTTTGTTTTCTTTCCCGAATTGGCTCTCTTGCCTGTGCGCCACTTTGGGGACCCTGTCGACTCTTTAGTTCTCCTCTACTATTGTTCTGAGTGTAAGTCGAACCAAGTGCCGCCCTTGTCGACGTCACGAACTCTCGATGGCTGAGAGATGCAGCCAGATGCAATACGACACATGTTGATCGGCTTCTGCATTGTTTGCGGTCCGCTAAGCTGCTACTAATTACGGTGCTTACAGCCCTCAAGAGCACCGTCTCTCAAAGCGCGTCAAAATATACACCACAGCGCAGGCATTTGAAGTCGCCAGCCACCAGCCGCCAGAGGAAGACGTCGAGAGGAAACCCAAGACGTCGAGAGGAGCTCTAGCAATCAACTTGAGCCGCTTGTGCCCACTCGAGAGCAGACGATGAATGGGGAAACAAACAAAGCGCTGTAAAGTACAACAACCACAGAAACCAGCACAAATATGCCAATAACCTATTGATGTGTTCGATACGCTTTTTATTATGTCCATTGTACATTGATATTCTACAGCGGCAAAAATGAAAGTTTCCTCACCGAGCTAGAGGGAGAAGCAAAGCGACGAAATGATAAACGTTGGAGAGAGGTGCGGAAACGGCAGATTTTCATGTATTGGTCACGCACGGTAAATCGGCAGAAGCCGAAGCAGAAGCAGAAGCAGAAGCAGATGCCTGGCCTAGACATGCTCTTGAAGAGGTCGCTAAGAGGCGGCAGAAGAGGTGCAGACTCATCGCTCAGGTGAAAAGAAGTTAATACCAAAAATTGCAATATCATGTTACTTAGCGCAGGCGTTTTGGCCAAAGTGAGAGCAAAATCATCAGCGATCTGTGTCTGCCTAGACCTGTGTCTGTCTATCTGTGTGCTGGCTACTAATGAAGGCGGACTGTGGTGGACAACCTACTGACACTTTGACCGATTTTTAGCATACTAAATATAGTAATTTTGTCATTATGGTTTATTATGCGCCTTTCGCCAGCTGCCATGGAAGCCATGCTAGTCATCGCCACCAATGTTTCAGTTTCCGTCTGTATATATGTTTCTGCTTTTTTTTTTACCTTCTGCATGCCAAGTCATTCAATTTGTGCCCGTTTCGAGCTGCATTCTTGACGGCTTTGGAGCAGCCATAATTGAGACATCAATCTAGCGGAGAGGCTGGCACTTGATTCTCATCCATAAAATTGTTGATTGCATATATGCCAATATTGCTCATCGTTTCGGATGTGCTAATTGAAATGAAATTCAATCAATTGGAAACTTTTTGACCCATTTCCATACAGCTGCTGCTGCGCTGCTCTTCTTTTCCCTGCCTTTCTTTTAGTTTCTTTTCTTTTCTTTGAGCACTCTAACAGCAGACACAACAAAGAGTGACAGGGGAAACAGGTTCTTGTGCTAAGTATATATGCTAATGACACTTACTTTTCGGTTATTGGTCTCTGGTATTTCGGTCAAAGTTATTAACTAAGCCGATGCTCAGCTGACGCTTCATTGGCTTTGTAAGCCGCGGGTGTGTACCAATCTAATACTCGGACAACCCATTATCTGCGAGTACGAGTAATGCGTCCAAACAGAGAGGCCAAGACCCGATTGTGTGCTCGTTAAGCATGGAAAAAAACACAAGTCTCGAGACGGATCACAAACACGCATATTTCTTGTGCGTATAATTGGGACTCAGGCGACCTTAGATCTGAGATTTGGTCTGTCAAATTGACTCGTAAATGGAGCACTAATTGGTTAGGGGATCCCTCCTCCCCAAATGCAGCGACATCATCAATGCAGTAGTGGAGTGTACTATATACAAGTATACTTATTATACCATAGCCGAAAACGAAACAAAAACTTTTCCCAGACCCATAAATATGCAGAGCGAAGAGGTGGTGTTTACCGTCATTACAAGAGTTTTACATTTTCGTATGCTACTTAGGAGTTTTTTTTTGTGTTGCCTTTTATGAGAGCCGCAGCGGCAGCTCCTTCGCCTTCGCCTTCGCCTTCGTATTTTCCTTCTCCTCGTTGGCCTTCTGCTGCCAAAGCTGCTCCTCGGGTCTCCTTTCAACGGAACATGCTTTGGAGCGGTCGCACACTTTGTGGCTCTCATGAAAATTTTCCACTCTTCGGGAAAAGTGCAATAAATCATAATTTGCTACTTTTTCTAATGGATTATGGCAGTGGCAAGGGCAGCAAGCATATTGTTAGCGGCCGCTCGGAAAAGCTCTTAAGTGCTGATTGACCAACTCATGAATGCGATGGTCAGGTCGTCGGATCCTGCCACTAAATGCATCGCTCAAAGGGTCAACAAATTAATCATCCCGGATGAGTTGAGTGCTATCTCTGACATGCACCGCTTGTAGCAAATGAAATTCTCAATTAATGCTTTAAAGTCGGGTGCACAAGAGCGAATAATATTTGCACAATGATTAATTACATTTTCCGATACTTTTTTCCTCGACCTCCCTCCCTTCCTCCATCCATCTGATTGTTTACCTTTTTGTTCGTGTGATACGAATGGAAATGGACATGGCAATGGTAATTCAATTTGTATTTTGTGAAAGTGATTGCATAAACGCTGATAAAGAAAATCGCAATAACGTTCATCGAATTTTCTGTTGTACTGTATTGTTATTATTAATATATTATTGTAAGCTATATAGCATTTTTACAATGGAATGAATACGCTATGCTATGCTACGCCCCCCTCTTAATGTGATACAAAATAAATTGCGGCATTCAACCAGCGATTGTGTGTTCGATGGGCGCTGATGATGAAATGTGGCCTGTGGTTACTGGGGCTGGCTTGTGGGGCAGACGCTTGGGATGAGTGCGACAGATGAATAAGCCGCTTAATTAGGCTTAATAACACAGTTAACAGAAGTGCTACACCCACTGAAGGTCAGATGGGGCATAGCATCTCGAGTCTTGTCCACCGATTACAAAATGCAAAACACAATCTGTCTGTCAGGGCGTCAGTGTGTCAGGTCTATCTGTCCGCCTGTCTGTCTGTGTTTCTGCTTGTTTCTTGTGTTTGGTTGCTTTTGTTTGTTTTTTTGTTTGGGCAGGGCCATGGGTCAAGTCTCATAATTTGAGGCATAAAGAATTTATGTAGCCGAGGAGCTCTTGTTTCCCGGCCGAAAAGGGATGGACTTGGTTCCAGCCGAGCATGAATTCCCCAGTGACCTATTACCCCATGGCAAACTATGACAGCCAACTGCCAAATGTGTCAAAAGTTCAAAGTCATCCGGCTCGTTGGTGGGGTTGGGCTTGCGAAAAGGGTTCGTTCGGTAGTGTGGTAGTGGTATTCGGTATTCGGTAGTCGGTAGTCCGACAGCAGAGACTGCCATAATATTAACACAGATGCGCATGAGTTATTCCGAATCTCCACTTGTACCACACAAATGAAATTATTATGGGACAACAAAGGCGGGTCAACCGCTTCCACCTCTCTGGTTCTGTTTATGGTGCTCCTTCGCCGTTCGTGTCTAGCGTCACGTTGCCAGCTCTGGGCCAGTTAAAGGCCAAACCGTCTAGAAGCAGAACTTGGCAATGCACGCAACTCGAGCTCCCCTCGACCAATCCAATATATAAATTAAATTAAAAATTCCACAGCGCCAAGTGGGAAGCTGGCAAAGGGGCTCGGGGTCTGGCTCACCGTCGCGCCGTGTCGTTAGCCGAGCAACAGTGAAAAATGTTTATTAATAAATTTGCAATGAACAAAGTAAAATATTTCACTCCCATGATTGCACAACTCTGGCTGACTGGCTCACCGAAATTTCCCATGACATGTGCCACATATCGGGGGTGTGCAATGGGTGTACTGGTACTCGTACTCGTATTGCCAGCAATATGACCACAAGTCAACGTCAGGCCATGACGTGGATGCCTCTGCATTTTGCTGTTGACTCCCACTCTGACTCCAACTCAGCCGGGCTGCAACCGAAGCCCAAATACTCGGTAACTAGCGTCAAAAACTTTCAAATGCTTTCAAATTAACCTGTCTCTATGTGTGTACCCTAAAGCCGTGCAACCGACGACCAAGAACACACTTTCATTGCCTGCAAAGCTGCAGGTGACTACAAAATTTGCCACGGGAAATTGCTCCGTAACAAGCATCAGAAGGCAGCAGCACATACATCCTTGCTGCCTGCTGGATGAAACTTCTGAAACTAGGGGCCAAATTAATGCCTGAAATGTAAAGCGAGAGTGAGGGGAATGAGAAATCCTATTATCCCGAGTAATTACTGAGATTTGTGTTTAATTTCCATTTGAATAATGTTTCCATATTCAATTACAAATTAAATTGAACCCGCATACGATTATTAGATCCAGCAGCAGGAAAGGAGAGAACCAGACTGAAGCGGAGGATCATTCAGCGCTATTTGCATTGTCTTTGGCCGAAGTTAAACATTGTTCTGCAACTGCAATCGCTGGCTTCTTGCTGGCTCGAAGCACAATCTACATCTGAGTTTGAATCTTAGCGGAGAGTGGCACTGGGCCTGGAACTGGAGCAACAATTTTCTTTTTCTTCATTAAAAGCAATCTTATTTATTAGTTTGGCATGCACAGTAGCAAACAAGGGGAAAAAATAAAGGCACAGAGACAGAAACAGACGCAAATAAAGATACAGATGCAGTGTCTAAGCCAAGCCCATTTATATGGCTGTGTGCGTGTGCTGTGTTCTGGCTCTATAATTGGCGAAAATTATTTAATTATTATTAAGTGCTGTATCCTCAGAATCAGAGCCAGAGCTGGAGCTGGAGCCAGAGCCAAGCGAAGTTCTCCTGACTTTGGCCAGAGTTTTGCTTGTCGTCGTTTGAGCAAACTTTTGCCTGCCACCAACGAGACTATTCATTTCAGTTGCAATTTCTTCGAGTTTTGTTGTGCTGCAGTTCCAATGCCATAATTAGACAGAAATCTAATTTGGTAATCGCACATACACTGCACACAGCCGCATCGTATGCAAACCTTTCAACGAAGAGCCCGCCCGCACAGTCTTGGTTTTGGATTTTGGTCTTATGCTTGCTATTCGCCGCTGAGTACTAACATTCATTCCCCCCCACACTCCACCACAGGGAAGCATGTAATTAGTTTGTGGCGCGCATTGTTGTTGACAGATGATGCCACTACTGATGCTGATGCTGCTGCTGATGCTGATGCTGCTGCACTGCCTCCGTTTGTTAACTTGATTAATTAAAATGCAGCAGTTTTTAATGGTGCTGGCGTGCTCATTCGCCATAAGCTGACTCCGTGCAAGTTTATCAGCTGCTTATGCAAGAGCTCAGCCAAGTCTTGGCTCATACTGGCACTAGGCCAGGAAGTAGGGACAGAGAGCAAGCCAAGGAAGGAGCTATAGTCAGGACCATGGCTAATCTTGGCTAAGTTATGATTGCCAAAGTGTCAGATGAGACGGAACGTCATGCTGAGGCCTCTCAGCTTCTCAGTCCTCGAACAGTTGAGAGCTCATTTGGGTTGGGTTGGGTTCGGCCTGCAGCAGTAGTTCATGGAAGGGGAGGCGAGACCACGACTAATTGGGCCAGGCCAAAAGGAAGTGGGCTGGAACGCAAAGTGAACGCATCTATAATTTCTAAATCATCTCAGCTCCGCAGCAGCTGATTGTTGCTGCCGTGGAATCTCTTGTTTGCAAAGAAGTACCAAAGTGAACGCAGATGGATGTGAGACTGAGACTGCGAGTGACTGCGAGACCAAAGCTGGGACTGAGCCATTGGAGTCACGCTGCTTTATTTATTTAACCGCAACAGTAACAGCAACCGCAATAAGAACAACGGCAACTGTGGATGTGGATGCAACTGTAGTAACTGCACTAATCTCAGCCAGCTAGTGGCTGGGGCAGGCACTGGGACTGCGACTGCGACTGCGACTGCCACAGCGACTGAGTAAAATGCTATTTAGAAAGTAACTCAAAGTGTTCTGCATTTTGTGCACTGGCGGCTGTCGGCTTAAGTCTCTTACCAGGCTTTGGCTCTTTCTATGGCACTGGCCATGGACAGAGCTGAGTATAATGTCCACCGACGGACAGCTGGCAGTGGGATTGGGATTGGGAATGGTGGCAGGATGCTTGCATAAATATAAAACAGATTGCCGCATTGTTTGCCAAGCTTTCCACCGTTGTTGCTGTTGCTTTTGCTGATTGTCGTTGCAGGGGAAGTGGGGTCATAATGCAATCTAGAAGGGAGTCAAGTCGGTTTATGTTTGTTTGGGGTTTAGTTTTTAGTAGTTCATTAAAATCACATTGCCGCCGTTCGCTCTCTACCGGGTAACGCCCGTTTCGACATCAACTTGCCTCTGGGCAAGAATCGGAGAACAGTTCTCGGCCTCGGGACTGTGGCCTGTCCATTGCTTCATGTAAACTTGACCAAATGTAGTCGAGGCATTTTAACTTGTTTCCAGTTACACGTGTGTGGTATCTGTCTCTCTCCCTCTTCTCTCCCTCTCTGAATGTGTGTTTGTGTAAATTGTGTGTGTGTGTATCTGTATGTGGTACTTGTTTTTGCTGCACTTGTTGTTGCTGCTGCTGCTGCCGTTGACTTTTTACGCGCCTGCCCCGTGGGCTTGTTGCTCCCCGCTTTGTCTTACTTTGGGTTGGTTTTGGTTTTGGCTATGGCTTGGTTCTGGCTTGGAGACTGCCACTGCCGCTGCCTCATTTCTTTTCCACTCCTTTTCCTTAATTAAATACAAGTTTTCATTTCATTCTTTCACTTATGTGTGGTCGCTGTGGCAGCAGCAACGTCTCAACAGATACCAGATCAGATAAAATCATCCAATTAAGGTGGCCAATGCCATTATGGACTATGTATGAAAGGACATCATAGCACACCCATCCAAGATAGAGGGAAACCATTTTATAGCTTGTAAATATTTATATGGTAATCCGCTTTGCCGACACTTGGCTGCGGATGTGGATGTGGATGTGGGTGTGGACGTGGAGGTGTCAGTGAATGCGGATACGGATACAGGCCAGAGCTTGGCCCTAGCATTGCAATGGCTGTGATTGCGGCCCAGGAGCTTTGGTTTGCCCCAGCACCCAACACCCGACACTGACTGATGTCGCTTTAGTTGTTCCAACAACATTTTAAGCAAAGTTTATCCTGGCGGAATGCAAGGCTTACCTGTTGATGTCGCTGCTACGTGTTAGAGGAGAAGGAATTCATGAATGGGAAAGGCAGACAAATCCATAAACAATACGACAAGGACAGTCCTGCTGCAACAGGAACAACAGAAAGAATTTCGCGCGCGCTGAATATGAATATGGATGTCGATGTCGCCGTGGATGCAAGTTTGGACCGTGCACCGTGCAACGTGCAACGCGCTGTTTGTTTGTTCGTGTCTCTGTTGTGGGGTTCACGTTCGATGAAATTCAATGCAACTGTTTTTGTTTCAACTCTTTTAATAACTGGCGATTTAATTAAAATCGTGACACATTCGAATCACGGCTCATTGCACGCACAACTTTTGATGTCTGTAGACGAGCTTTATGTATAATCGCATCGCATGCGCATGGATTATATCCTTTAGTTTGTTTCAGCTTGGCTGTGGTTTTTTTGTTCGCTTGTGGGTTCGTGGTGAATGGGTTGGTTAATGGATCGGTTCGTTAGGCACTGATTCTTCCGTTAAAACGCACCAAACGCTATAAGCGCTCACAGCGAACTGAACGTTGAGTTGGCGCTTCCAAAAGACTTTTAAACATGTTGCCAAGAAAGTCCAAGAAGTTGGCCACGAAAGAAAAGTAGAGGCTTCCAACAAAAGAGCTAACGCAAACACGGACAAACACACTCTCAAAGCACATAAATGGTCAAGACGCAGAGCAGCTTGCAGAGAGTGTGGCATAAAGAAAGAGAGACCGAGCGATCTCGGGCTGGCTCGTAAGAGAGTTTACCGGCTGCGCACGCGCGCGGGCTCGTGCTGGCTCTGCTCTTAGAAAAGAGCGAGGTGCCAGCCACAATGCGGCAGATGCGGCAGATGCGGCAGATGAGGCAAATGTTGCAGTTCGAACAAGATCTTTAAGCCCACCTTCGAACCAGACCGAAAACGAACCAACTCAGAGCGGTAAAAAGTGAAACAGAAGTCGGTTCAGGTGTCAACTTGCCCAACATTCGCTGGTCACTCAATGGTCATAGCCTTCGACAGCTAACTTTTAACTAATGATAGCCGTAGAATAGAAGCGCGCTCTGGGCCCCAAAATCTAAGCACAAATTAATTAACATTACAAAAGCCAAGAGGCTTGTGCAACCTCTTGCAGGCATGCAAATCGCGACGAACTCTGACATCCAGCTTATGAGGTAGTACCCTCGCAGGCATCTTAAATACCAACAGCATTATCGGTCTTCCATTGAGCAATGAATAGAGAGAGACAGAGGGAAAGACTGTGGGACAGCTGGACAGCTGGACAGATAGACAGTCCGCATAGCAAAACTGTCCAATTGAGAAAGGAAAGCACATTGAGATGCACACAAAACACAATATTCGTCGAACAGCAGCAGCAACATAATTGGGCCTGGGAGAAATCTAGAACCAAGTAACAACTTCGAGCCAAGCAACGGCAACGCAACTGGCGTCTGTGGAGCACTTTCTTTGCCGTTTTCAATTTAATGCATAGTTACAGGAAGAAGCCACACACTACAATACACATACATATGAACATACAAACTATTGCTAACACATTGGGATACAGATGTGCAACTTATAGATACATTTCATTGCACCGCAACTGTGCCATGGTTATCCTCGTTGCTGCTGCCGTGGCATTGTTGCTGCTCTATTTGTATTGCGACGACAATCAAGTCCATGTGCTGGAGAGTCTGGCACGTCTCGGCAACTACAAGTTACGCTGCAAATAGAGTTTCAGCTTCAGCATCACCATCAGCTCCAGACACAGATGCAGATACAGACGCCACAAAGTTACAGATACACATGTTGTAAGTATGTATGTAGATGGGGAATAGGAGTAGATGGCTTTGCTAAATTACTAGCAACTTAAGCGCATCTGCGGTAAATTCAATTAAACAATTTAGCATTTCTGTTGATTTTGTTTTCTCTGTGAAAATAAGCAACATTTAGCAGGTCTCTGGACGTGCATCTGGATCTGGTCAGATTGTGTGTGTGTGTGTATTTGTCGCTACGACTGCTGTCGTATGTATGGAGTAGAGTGAAGAGGAGTGTGTATCGGTGTGTGCTCATCTAACCAAATTGAGAGTGTTGCTGCAGCTTTTACCTCTATTACCTTAGAATCAAGTGTTGTGCAAATATTTGTGTATCAACGTTTTTATTTAGCCTCGCTCCTGGCTTAAATATAATTTATCTTCCTTTTCCTAATACCATTTTCCTCTATATTCTCTGGTGAATCGAATTTTGGTGAATCGAAATATACTCGTATAGATTTCACATTCATCCATTGATGACTTTCAATTTCCTCTTTAAACAAACTCATCGACTAATTAAAACGAGTTATCTAGCATGTCAGAGCCCACCTAATGCAAATAAAATTAAATTTGCAAGTTCACTAATTGCAGCGGTGATCGGAGTACCGTACCAGTGTAGAGAAACGGAGAAAAGAAAAAAATATTAGGTGTTGGTCACTCGGAGGCGTTACCAAGTCTCCGACCAATTTTAGATTGTACAATTTTTGTCTGTTTGCCACAGACGACGCGACGTCCTTGTGACCCACAGACGAGGCATGCATGCTGAAAATTGCGACACTCGATGCTTCGAAGCGATTTCCTTCGCCGGCTGTCGACGATTCAAGTGCCAAAACACGAAAATATTAATCATATGATAAAACCAAATTTGAATGCTCTTTGAAGCAACATAATTGAAGTTGAAGGAACCTTTTTCATTGATTATCAACAATTGATATCAACTAGTGAATTGTTGTGTACAATGAGAACAGATGTGTCTTTTGACAACAGCCCCGATTAATTGATCATTTATCATTTGATTGAAGTTGCAATCGAGAAAAATCGAGGCTGTGTTCTGGTGAAAACTATTGCATTTATTACAATCTACTGGTACTTGGCGATGATTCCCATTGACATATTCGCCAGCTTACCAACCACTGCACTGGTTGGTATTCTCTTAGGGGATTCTATGGGCGCAACTATGCCATTTGGCAATACCAGATTAATTTATCATTTATCAAGTGGTCATTGCAACAGAAACAGCAGCAGCAACAACACGAGTAACACCAACACGGTGGCACTCGCATTCAAATGTCGCGCTGTTTGAGTGTCGGCATTCACTGGCCATCGATGACAGGCATAGGCATGCCACCAATGTTGTTGTTGGTATGGTTGTTGTAGTTGCTACTGCTGTTGCTCGAGCTCCTTTCTGGCGCTGCTGCTGGCGATACAATTTGGCTGACCGTTTTACTAGCGCGCCTTTTGTAACATGCAACTTTTGGTTGGTTGGTTGGTTGGTTGGTTAGTTGGTTGGTACTCGGATGGCTTCGGCTCCATTACGCCCATTTGGCCAGTCGCAGGCGCAGTCTCCCATGATGGCATGGCCTCTTACCTCTTCTACACGTTTGTTGGGCTCGTGAATTTTGACATTTTCAATTGTCATTTGTTGGTGTGGCTTCTCCTGCTGCGGTTTTAGCCGTTGATTTGCAGTTAATTTTTCATTTTGACATTTTCATTTGTCAATAATAACACATTGACGAGACTACTGCATTCTGACCCCGTTGCCTGCACCGTCAATTGGATTTTCGACCAAATGCATGTCTGTCTGTCTGTTCATTTAAAATGCATTATCGATTTGGGTTGCACGGTTTTGTTTGCCCATTGGGTTGGTTCTCCAATTTGGTTGCGTTTCCAGAGACCCGCCGAATGACAAATCAATTACGCGCCTTTGACTGCACCGTTATGCACATGTGCAACTGTGACGATGCATCAACATAATCATCATGCAATGGTTGGGGCCACGGGCACGGGCACGGGCACGGTAAACTTCTGAGTAAGCTGGAAATCAGCTTGATCATCATCGACATAGGCACCATCCGCGTCTTCACAGGCAGTCGACACCCACATGCTAATGAGATGCTCAGCTGAACCTCTCACATAAATCCGCTTACGTTAAATGCTCCTTAAGCAGGCAGCAACAGGCCTCCACACCGAGAGGCGGGGCATCGTTCACTGGAATTAATTTCCTGCAAGAATACGCGCTGAAGCAGAAGTGAAATGCACTTGTGCCGCCGACGAAGCTGCACTCCAATACAACTTCAATCCCCATAGCGACGCGACGCGCAGACACTCGAGAGCACAGATACACAGATGCTCGCACATGTGCTCGGCACAGTGAGCTCTGCGTCTATGGACAAATGGAGATGCTGACAGTGAGACTGTGAATGGAGTCGAGTCGATTGCTTGGCTGACTGATAATCGGGCTAACAATCTCTGGCCCCGGGGCAAGTGTTGCTGCCGCTGATTCTACTGCCGCCTCTGCTTCAGCTTCAGCTTCAGCTTCTGATTCTGCCTCTGCTGCACATGCGCTCATCGTTGTTACAGTAAACTACTGAGACACGTCTAGCAGTTAAAAATGAAAAGCTGTTCCAGCTCCCGTTGCTGACTCTGTGGTCTGCATAAAGAAATAACAGTTAAATAAGCAAAAGTTTCCAACAGGCCCGCTCCACCTGGGCCTCACCAAGACTCACCTAGACTTATCGAGTCTCGCCTTGCCTCAGCCACTGGCATTGCCTCGAAGTCGATTTGTGGGAGCGGGTAAGAGGGGTAGGATGGCCAAGAGGTCGGAGATTCAGATTCTGGGAGCTGGGAGCTGGGAGCTGGGCCGGGCCTCATCCGAGCACGCATTTTACCGTTTCGGTCTCAGAATGGCCCGTTGCGTGTTTGGGCGATGGGCCTTAAATATTCCCCTATGAATATCCCACTTCTGTCTACGTTCTTGCTGTTTGTTTGTTTGCCACTTTTTGTTGCTGTTGTTGTTGCTGCATGTTTAACCGCAATCCTCTTGAATGCAGCAGAACAGAATGCTGCAAGAACAGGAGGGGGCACAGACAAATGAGAGAAATGTGCAACAGTTGCAGGCGGGTTTCGTGTATTGGAAACATTTTTTAGGTTTCTGGGGGATGGAAAATTCAAATAATTGCAAACTTGTATGCACACAATGAAGTAAAATGCACGCGTAATTGGGATGTTGGGATAGTATAGAATACTCTATTCTATAGTATATAGTCCAGAGCCTGGACTCTTGGTTCGGTTATTAGCTTTCAGAATAGGAAAGTGTTTGAGGGTTTTCATTTGAATTCCGGTGATGATTTATCGCCGTCATGTATTGGACGCATAAATGAATCGGGACAGAGCCACCATAATTGTAGTGATTAAACAACAACCACAACCAGCTGGAAGAGGTGGAGGTACAACTGAATAATATGCCCAGCATAGTGGTAGTCAATGGTGGTCAATAACCTTTGGACCAATAAATCAAAATTTGGCGTTTGCCTCAACTATAAATTAAATGCTACGAGCCATATCGGGTCGATGCCAGCGGCATTGTATTCTAGTCCAGAACTGGACGATAAAAGCAAACAACTAAAATAATCGCACATAAATGCCTAGTGACAATAAAATTGATGATAAACCAAATTCAATTCTCGAACATTTCCATTTCCATTCCCAGTTTGTCAACAGAATTCAAACACAAGAATGGAGCAGAACCAACAGACAAGCAAAATAATGCAAAACGAATCTGCCCCTGCGAATAGGGAGTTCTGTCCTTTAGGCACTCCTCTTTCCGCAATGCTTGCACAGTGGGCCTACCGTCCCCTGTCCACTGTCCACTGTCCCTTGTCGTTAAAGTCGTTGTTGGTCTTTGTTGTCAATGTTGTGGGCAGGGAGGAGTAGTCTTGTATAATGCTACTTGAACGTTAAATGAAATTAATCTGACGTTTGGCTTGATTGGTTCTCTAGAGGCCGCAGAGAATTACTGAACGAGCGGACATGCTGTCAGCAGTGGACTTTGCCTATTTCACTTTATCATTCTAAAGGTAAACACGGTAGAACAATTGCCGAGGCGATTCGATTCGATCCGATACGAACCGAGCCGTCCCCTGTCTAATGACAGTGCACTTTGGTTTGGCCGCCTCTCAATCGAGCTCAACTGTAATTACGAGCATGCTGAAAACTCAAAACTGTACTTAATTTTCAATTTTCAATGGTAATCAATTTTGTAATTGAAGATTCGTTTAGAGGTTTCCATGGCTGCATTGCTTCATGGCTTCATGGCTGCATGGCTGCATGGCTGCCGTTGTTGCTGAGGATGATACTCTTGCAGCAGGCAGGCCTTCGGACCATTGTCTCTGGAGTGGGGAGGGGCACCAGAATGTTCCGTTCGGCGGATAAATGGAATACTTGAAACGGAAAACTGTTAAGCCTTGTTCCATGCCTCTTTGGCTGTGTCTGCGCTACTCGACAGTTTTGTGCTTTTAATTCTTATTTAAAATTGCATGCTCATCTCTTAAGTGGGCATGCTGCATTTAATTTTATTTATTTATGTTCTCCCTGGCTCATTTCCATCTCGGGTTCGGCTGGCTCTCTGAAGAGCCAGTTGGACAGTTGGGTTGGACTCGCTGAGCTCGCTGCCTCTGTTGCTTCTTTATCAGAGTCGAATATGATTCCTACTAGTTCTTTTTTTGACAAATGCGACAGCAAAAGCGACTGAAAAGGAGACAGCGAGGCGACTGCACTGCTTGACTGCGCTCTGGGGCTATTATTTAATTATTTTGTCAATGTGTTGTTTTTATTCGTTTCTTTCTTTTGTATATTTGTGTGTTTGCTTATTCTGCTGTAGGAAAATGAAAGAAAAAACAGAGTTCCTACATCGAAAAGGAAGAGAGGAAAAAACGAATTGACTTGCTTTTGGCTTTAAGTTATTTTTCACAAATTTTTATAGCCTGGCGCAGCCGTTGTCTGGTTCTCTCCGTACATTTTCTATTGATGTCGGCAGAAGTCGCTCGCTTTGGCATGTCGGACACCTATTCAACAAACTATAAGATATTTGCTTTTCCCTCGATCTTTTTGTAATTCGAATTCAATATAAAATACCCAGTCAAAGCGTACGAAGTTAATTATAGCAAAAGCCTTATTACTCAAAATTCTATAGGTTTGCCTTTCATGGCGATTCTCTCTTTTTTGCAAGTTCCATCCAAGAGACAATAAAGGCGTAAAGATAAAAAATACATAGTTTGACAAAGAAAGTCCGCGAAAAACATAATAAATAAAGTGTTAAGAAAGGCAGCTAACAAAGGCCCTCAAAATAATATCTCTCTGTCTTTTTGCCAGTCAGAGGGGAGGGGCGGGACGGGTCTCCGTCTCCTCACACAAAGCCGCGCGCAAGAGTGGCAAAAGTGGATTCTAGTCAAACGGCTTCCGTCTGTGGAATTGACCCAGAAACACATACAAAATTAATAAAAAATCACACTCGGCTGAGGAAAGACGAAAATTAAGCAAGCAGCAGTGTGACTTTAGCTATGTGTTCAATGTGATACCCTACACAAAAGATATATTTTGTATGCATTTAAGAAAATCATATTGTGATGGTGATCTTTAACGAGTTATACGTAAGACAAAAAGGTTAAAATCAAATATGCAACATTTCCCGATAATGGTAATGGTAGCCCCGTGGTTAATTTAATACAAATGAATAAGGGAAGGCACTGGGAAACCAGAAATGGAAGAGGAAGTGGGGATTGGGATGGGCTGACGCAGTGGGACGACTGGTCTGTTTTCGTGCTGTTCTTGTCACTGCCACGGAATGGCTACCGCGTGCTTGCGAATGTTGCTACTGCTAAATAAATTTTATTTGGATGAGCTTCATGTCTTCATGGAGCTCACTATAATCAAGCTATAGCCACAGGGTCCAACTGGCTAACGACACATCATGTTCTGGACAGCTTTTTTTCGGTGTCTTTGTCGGCTCTGTTCCGCGCTTATTTTTTTCAATTTCGCATAATGGAAAGGTTAGGCCGCTACCCGTTGCCCAGCTGCTTGCGGGCCGTGTAATTATGTTTTCATTCGACCATCAAGTTTAATAGCGTTAGGCATAGAACAAACTACTTTCGTTTTGTTGAATCGGCTGATTTTGATTTGATGGAGTGGCACTTATAAAGCACTTTTCTTGGCCAAAAAAGCACACTCATACGAGCATCTTCACGGGCTCTCCAATTGATTTGCACGTAGCGTGTGGGAAGAGACACCAAGGCACCAACAATCAACAGCCAACAGGCAACAGTAAACAGCGGAAAGCAACAGCCAAGAGCAGTCTGAACGACGGTACGGAAGGACGGCCATTCGGACGTTAAAGACGTAAAAAAACGAGAAGGGGCGTGGGAGACGCTTCTTACGCGTCACAACTTTTATACCCGGCACTCAGTCCTACATCTGCACCATAGCGGTGTTTTGTAAAACGCAAACACGCTCCTTTAGCTCGCCCCCCTTCCCTAGGCCAACACACTCCAAACTCACGGCAGAGGCAGCGTCTGCACACAAAAAAAAAAAAACAAATATATGCTGCGGGACGGGGTGGGTTTAGCCACTGAAAATAAATTTCTTAATTGTGGCCATAATAATGATCCAATCGGATCCCAATTTGGTGATAGATTTGGTCATTCCCAACGAAATGGAGTTTTTTGTTTTCTTTTATCTTCAATATTGTAGCTTTGGGAGGTTTTCGCCCTTTTTGCGGAGGCGGAAGAGGGCGTGGCACATTTTTGAAATACACTTGTAATAGTGTGAGAATACAGAAGTCTGAATGCAAAATTTGGTGGCTCTAGCTATTATGGTCTCTGAGATCCAGGCGCTCAACAAGACGGACGGACAGACGGACGGACAGACAGACATGGCTCAATCGACTCGGCTATTGATGCTGATCAAGAATATATATATACTCTATGGGGTCGGAAACGTTTCCTTCTGTGTGTTACATACATTCACTTTGTGCACAAATACAATATACCTTATCTACTCTTCGAGTACCGGGTATAAAAACACAACAGCCAACACAAATGTTCGTATGTCCGAGTGCCTGTTTGTACGAGTGTCAGAGTCAAGTCCACGTAAATTGTCAATAATGCTGCTACGGCATTGTTGTTTTCCACTTTGGCTGTGATTTGATTTGCTCCTCCTGCCCTGTAGACCCGTAGCCTGTTGCCTTTTTCCCTGCTTCCGTTTATGCCAATAGCTTTTGGCCAAAATGTCACTTTTTTATTGTCTTTTTATGAGCACAGCGTGTCGTTTTGCTTTTTTCTTTGAGTCGTTTTGGCCCTGCCACAGCAGAGTCAACTTAAACGTGCGTCGCAACTTTCGATTAACGAAAATTATTTCACTACTTTAGTGCCCAAATGTTTGGCTATCTCTCTCCATCTCTCCACCTCTCCACCTCTCTAGCTTGCCATTTCTCTTTCACTGTGTGGAAATTGACTCTTGCGATTTAGTTTTTATGGGAGATTTTAGTATTCCCTTCTGTACAGGGCGGCCCTGCCACCTTCCCTGCTCGATTGGCCAAGTAAGTTGCTGGTGGCACGAGTACATACATACACACATATTTTATTTCTGTTGAGCGGTGAGCAGATTTCTAAGCCAAATGTGCGCCCAGCATTTCAATTGCAGCCTTTTGATAAATGGCCAGCCAACTGAGCGCTTTCATTGCTTACACTACATTTGACGAGCGTCGTCTGCCATCGTCGTCGTGGGTGAAAATAACCAAAACGGCATTCAGCTTTCGCCCATTCGAAAAAGATCGCCACAAAAGCGTTCGTCAGCGGCAGGCTGCAGTGTGGCCTGGTCCCAGCCCCCAGCCCCCAGCACAGCCTCCGTTCGCTTTTCAGAGAGTTTCCCTCAAATGGATTTTCTAGCGCAAGGTCAGAGCACAGTTTCTCAACACCTCCAACAACTTCAACTCCCAGACTGTACCTCTACCCCAGAGACACAGATTACGTGCCTGTCGCTTTTCTCAAGCTCGTTTCAACTTGCCGCATGCAAAAGCCGGCAAAATGGCAGTCTCCAGCTCCAGCTCCATCCCGATATTCTATACGGCCCGAGAGCTGAATAATTTTCACGCAGTTGCTAATTTTACTTTCGAACCGAACTCGACTCAACGTCTGCGTCAGTTGTAGTGTCGCTGCCAGACCCACAGGCGGAGCCACGGACGCATGCGTCTCACGTAGCACGATTACGCTCACGTTTGAGTCGAGTCGAGGCAAAGCGAACCGAAGCGAGTATCTGCTGGCAGCGGTGGTCTGTGGTCTGTGAACTTTCGTGAAAGTTCTGCCCGGCATCGGTGAGTGCATAAATCTGCCAGCTACTGCTGCTGCGCAGGCCGCGTATCTGTTGGATACAATCTAAGAAATCTTTTCCTCGACTACTTAGCGACTGTGCAGCTGAACCGAACCCAACCCAAAACATTTCCCACATCAACGGCACGCTCATTGTTCTGGATGCGCGTAATTATGATGGTAAAATAAATTTAAATGAAGCCACAAGAGCGACGGAAATTCGTCGGACCATTTTAGAGGGTGCGAATCGTGATGGGAGCAAATGTAACCTTTGGACAACGGTTCTTACCGCAAGACTCCATCTGCAGTGCCCCTAATGGCAGCCGTGTGGCAATAACGTTAATTACAAGTTATTGGCAGACCACAGCTACAGCGAAATCTTTGGCGCTTCCTCCTCGTTTATAATTTGTTTATTTTATAGCATTTGCAGCTGCTGTGACCCCTGCCCCACGCCCTGCCCCATGCCACACCACACACTCATTCATAATGGAGCATTATGAACGCGTTCGCAGTCACATTAAAACAAGCATAACAGCTACGTGACTAATTATGTTGATATCAAACTTGTTCCCCCGTCCCCCCACACTACAATGTATCATTAAAGTCGATTCTCTTCTCTGTATGTGTGTGTGTGTGTGCGAAAGAAAGTGAAATTAATGTGAACTACGCATGAAGCATGTGAGTGTCGTGTCTAGGGCTTAGTGGCTTTTCCGACAAGTTTTTCAAAATGCAAAGAGCTGTTTAGTCTTAGAATTAAATAAAAGAAAAACCTGCTTGGCAGGCTTGTTAGACCAATGGAATTTCAAGGAAAAATAAAAGGCAGGGGAAGCCCATAGCGATTCCTCTCACAGTTGGGGTTCTTTGAACTATTGTGGATCTGGGTCAAATTAAAGTGAGATTACGAAGAAATTTTTTTTTTTCGCACTTTATTGCCTCACAGAATTGTTCGTTTGGAACCCATTCAAATGAACGTGATAAATTTATTTTTGCAGCGATAAGAAGTCAGTATCTCCTGAAACAACAGCTTTTGAAACAAAGGCAGCGGCTAAGGGACATACAAAATAGTTGCACGTAATTTAGTACAAGAAAAGACACCATCCAGTGACAGAAAACGAAACTCAAACTCAAAGTGAAGGCGAACCGAAACGGAAACTTAAACGCGACCAGACAATAAAAAAGTGAAAAACTGAATGCAAATGGCCCTCTCGCATGTCTCTCCCCAGAGACAGGGGGCCAAGTGCATGAGAGAAATATTCAAAACAGAAAATAGACGACAAAGTGAAGAAGGGATTGGACTTCAGAGTGCGGAGTAAAACAGAAAGTGCTCAATTAATTTCGCTTTTCATTGCAGCCCGATGAGAATACAAGTATGCCAGACATGCGCCAACCATTCATATAAAAGAAAACAAAATAGTTGCCAAGACACTGGGTGTCTGTTGCTTTGGACATTAAAAAATAAATTCTTAAAACTGCACATTTTTCAAATAGTATAAAACTGGAAACATGCTTTTACCAAGCCACTTTTCGTCAGATAAAAAATAGTGGAAGAGAAGCAAAGAACTGGTAGGCAGCACCCTCTCACTAGGCGTATGCGCATTCCACTTTTATTTCTCCTAAAATAAATTTACAAAAGTGCTCAATTTAATAAAAATTGAATATTTCACAAGCCTGTCAAAGGCGATTTAAGTTGCAGAGCAAACAGACACGCACATGGTTCACGCACACACCCATAAACACACCCAGCCACTCACCCTAGCGCGTGCACCCACACAAGAACACAAACACACACACACACACACACACACAGACACACACTGAGGCAGTCAAAGTGAAGCGAACACAACAACAAACAAGGAGCACAACTGATGTGCGGTTTTGGTTTCGTGGCTTACGGTTTTGATTGCTGCCATCGCTCAATTGATTTTTCACTAATGCCATCGATTGGCAAACCCGAAACCGAAATAAAAGTGAAATGCAAAGTATTAAAAAAAAGGAGAACTTAAACGCCAAAATAAACAATTTGTCGTACGTTGAGGAGCGAGCGAGTGAGCGAGCGAGTGAGCGTGTGTGTGGCAAACAATAAAAACAAACAACAACACAGAAAGCAAAGAAAGAAAGGAAAGCTTATGTTTGACATGATATTAAATCGCATCGGAAATGGGAAAATATTCGACGGCGAACAATAAAACTAAAATAGGATTAGTTGTGGTCTGTGCTTAATTTCCGAGTGTGAAATGCAGGCCCGAATTTGGATTGGTTTAGTTCACAAGTGAAAATAAGCAACGAAATATAGAGACATGGTTCGACTGAATGGAATCGTTCAATTCCAAAGTATGATATTCTCGGCTTATTTAACCAACTAGAATTGTTCTTTAAATTAGTTATCTGCTTAGCAGACTTCGGCTTAACAAGTGCATAGGCCATACTTAAGAACCACTGAGCCTCTGAATATTCTGATTAGTTATCCTATATTCTTTTCTTTAATTTTCAAACCTTTATTTTCATACGAATATTCTGAAACTTGGAACTAGAAAAGGAAAATCCTTTAGTCCTTTTGTAATATCCGTAGACCCAAATCTCAGGCTAATAGGCGGTACAGAGCTGATTTTCTGCATTGTTTTTTCAATAAAATTCCAGTGGAATGTTTAATGAATATCATTCAAATAGCATGCTTGCCAATGGACATTCACACTCGGGAGATAGACTGCATCTAAAAGTTTCAAAGAGTTTTCATAGTTCTCTCAAAGCAAAAAGTTTGTTGAGTTTGTAAGAAGAACTTGACTTCCCTCAGCTCTCATGTCTCATTTCGAAAACAAAGAACTGGAATTCTTGGTTCTGTCGAAATCAAATCTCCGTTGGTTTTTAGTCGCTGCCATCGGCCACGCCCACACATTTTCTGACACCTTGTGGGCGTTTGGCAGCTACCTGCCCAGCCCATAAATGTCAAATGCAGGAGCCGCAATAAATTATTGCACTGCAGTGGGGTTTCATTCTCCCCTCGCCACTGATCAATATAGGGGTATGGGCTGGGATTTTAGGCGGAAAATGCATGTCCTTGACTATGCCCCTGTTGTTTGGGGTAGTTTCGTAGTTGCACTTTCGCCCTTTGATTTTAAAGTTTCTCGTGAGACAGGACTTTTCCTGTTACATCTGAACGAAATAATAATTTTGTTCCAATACGAATGGCTTTTATTTCACAATGTCCTCAATTGCCAGCTGATAAACATAGTAGAGCTTCAAAGGAAACAGTCCTCTTGGACCAGAGTGTAATTTGAAACCTTAAATCAGCACTAATGAGGATTTAAGCTGATACTACTGCTGCTGCTGCTGCTACTGTTGTTGCTGCTACAAATGACTGCCTGCAAATAGGAAATGAAGGGAAAAGAGAGGAAAGGAAAGCACTCGCGAGCTGCGAGGAGAACAGAACAGCAGCCAACAGTGACGGATGCATTATTAATAAAAGGAGCTGCACATTGTATGTGGCCCCTCGGCGAGTTCATGGACGGTTCTTGGGTCGATTCGGAGTCCCAGTAACAGTCGCAGGCAGCGCCATAAGACGTCCTGCGATGCGAGGGACTCGATGTGTGTCGCTGCTCTTCCGGTGTGAATTAGCGTCGAGTGCTAAATGCAATTTCCTGTTGTTTGTAAATTGCTGTCCGCCAGCAGGAGCAGCAGGGGCAGCAGGGGCCCCAGCATCCCCGATGCCTCTGTCTGCGCTGTCTTTAATTGCTGAACATGGACCCGAGCTGGTTTATGGGCGCACTTTAAATTGAACGCACTTTGGCCACTTAACAAGCGCACACGTCTCTACAGTTTGGCCAACTTTTAGTGGCCTCCACCGCTGCTGTTGATTCTGATGCTGTGCATCAGCATTCAATTTGCTTGGTTTCAAGCAGAAGTTGAAAAGCAGCCCAGCAGCAGCAGCAGCAGCTCACAAAAGCTCAACTAGCTGCGGAAATTTGCTCAGTTACTTTTGTGCAATCCCCAAATCCCAGTTCAATTTTATCTATGTATCTATCTGAAACTGCTTGGCAAATAGCAAGCACTCTCCCCTCTTGCTCCATCTCTATTTGTTCTGCTTCTCTGCATGTGCCTGTGCCTGTGTGTGTGTGTGTGTGTGGTGCTCGTATAAAACTGTTGACGCAAATGGACAACAAAACCCCGGCACTCTGATGCCCTGCCTAGCTGTTCTTGGCCCTTGGAGCATGGCCTGGCTGTTGCGGACTGCCGACTGTTGTCGTTGCGGAGAAATGCATGCTTCGTTTAATGGCAGACGGGTCTGAAATTTGTGCTTATTGCATTTTGCATCGTAGCCCTTCCCTCGCTCTCTCACTCCTTTCTCCACCTTCCATTGAAAAGGTGGCTCTGAAGGCTGCCTAATTTTTTCCCAAAGAACCCAGCTGCTTGTTACAGAACTAACCACAAAGCTGCTGCTGCTGCTGCTGCTGCTGTTCCTGCTCTGGCTGCTTCTGAAACTTTAAAATTCACCTTTTCTCGTTCAAACAGAGACTTGATTGGCTGACCTCAGCACTCATACCATACCCCTCCACTTCAGCATCCAGCAGCTATACAGCCCACACGCCTGCCATTTGCATATGGTAGATGGCTCTCAATGGAAGATGTGTGCAGGTAGGGGCGCATTTGTTTGTACAGATTGATGTTAACTACTAGCACTTCAATGCACCGGGGCTTTGAGTCATTCATTTGTGCTGCCTTTTTATTTAGTTACACGGACCGCAAGCAAATGCGCTTTCTAATGGGTGGTAAAGGGAAGGTAAACTTGCCATACACTTGGTATACGCAATGCGTCAGTGTGCCTGTCAATTAGGAGCATGTTCGTCCCGATTTTTCCCGTCAAATTTTTAACTTAGCTTACAAGCAAGAAGGCAACTGCCTTCTTTTTGTCTATTCACACCAGCAGCAGTTTTCCCTGCCACAATCGAACTATTTTCATACTTCGGCGATGCGGCATCGTCAACTTTTCTACGTTTTTTTCTTCACTCTCGATTGACAGCCACTCTGTGGGAGTGTATGTGTTCTTAGATATGTATGTTTGTATGAATGTACTCGTATGTGCGGGTCTCTTGTATTCGGTGCACACATCCTCAGGAGACAGAGTGATGCTCAAAGCGAGCGTTTCTCGCACAGTTTACGGCACTCCTTTTGAACATTGCAGTTGAATTTTTGTTTGTGCTCAGAATAGAGTAGAAAAAAATTCTCCCAGGAGCATACAATTTCCCCAACTTGCTGGAAAATATCTTTTGTTTCATAAACCCGTTTTCCCAGTTGCTAGCATTTGCATTCAACTGGCATCGATAGTCGCAGTTTTGGCTGTGTCTGTGATGGCCAACTTGGCTTCACTGCTTTCGCTCACAAAATCTAGTACAACTTTATTTGAATGTGGAGCTGAGCGACGGGGATGTGTTTCATGTTTATGAAAAGCAATACGTTAGCATAGTATACTGCTCGAGCCCTTTGAGTATGATATGTATGATGGTTATGAAGACATACGCACACTGCCAGCCAGTTATGTCATTTAAATATTTACTGAAAATACAATCCATGTTTCAGCTACCAAAGGACGACATTCGGGTTCCATCTGTAGTTGCTGTTTGCTGTTGCTCAAAAGAGAAGTGGTGCCTGCTTTCAGTCTCAGTGGCAGTCAGAAGGTAATAAAGGATATATTAATAATATCTGATGGAGAGCCGAATTAAGCTCCTGGGAGTGGCAGGACACAGGTCTTAAGCTGGATACGGTGGCGACAGCAGAGGGAGCACGAGCAGACCACATGAATATTCGATTATTTGTAAGCCAATAAAGAGCATAAAACCGGACATGGGATGGACAGAAGTTGACAGACATTTGATTTGAGTTGTATATGTCTTTTAATTTAGATTTGTCCCCCGATACGCTCAGAAAGGAATTAATATTCTCGGAAACTTTGAAATGAAAATAAATTTTGGCACTGTTCAGGCTATGCTGGTGGCGCCTTGGCAACATCTCAATTATTCCAATTTGGCCTTGCCAAGCATTTTCTAATAATGGCCAAGAATCCTGGCAGGGAAGAGATCTGCCAAGAATGGTAATGTCAGGCAAGTTTCAGCGTTCTCTTCTTGGTCCTTTGTCTCGGTGTATAAACTGCCAGGAAATGTGCAAGCTAATTTCTTAGCTTGGGGTATAATAAAAAATATTCTAGCCAAATGAAAAAAAAAAAAAAAAAAATAAATCCAGAGCGACAAGGACAAGCTGCAAAAACCTAGATAACTTTTCAAGGAGCCGGGGAATAACTCAATAAAGTGCCATTGAATGAATCGACAAGAACTTGGCAAACTTTAAGATAAAAATGCTTATAGATGCTCAATGCAGGACAATAAATTAACGCAGAAAGGGAACCGGGCCAAGAGACTGCCAAGAGGAAGACAAAAGCGCCGTCTGGAATTTTATTTCATTAAGGCTACATTTTTGCGTGAGTATGCGTGTGTGTGTGTGTGTGTGATGAAATTTTAGCAGAAATTTCAAAGGGGAAAAAAGAAAATTCCAACCGATTGGATTGCTCTTCCTCCACCCTCCACCCTCAACCCTCTCCCTTCGATTTTCCGAATATTCAATGAGCAGAACAAGCAAATACATTTTTTCCGCTTTCGGACACCAAAAAAGCATTCAATCAGTCGAACGAACAGAGGGAGACGACCGAGCGAGCAGTCAAAAGTCAAATGGCGCTCACAAGAGGCCCGCCCCATAACAATGGCCAACAGTTTGAGCCGAAGAAGGGGGCCATACCCAAACACAGACTTCCACCAACGTCCGTTGGGGACATTACACCAAATCGCTCGCAATCAATCAGTGGCAAATTAAATTTCACAGCGCCAGAGGCGATTAAGCATGGAATTGTGCTCGACACTGCAACCTTCCCGCCTGGGAAGGAGATGTGGAGTTGCTGCTGATACTACTGCTGATGCCGATGCTGATGCTGGTGCATTGAGTTTGCCAGTCGCTACAACGTTCTGTTGGATGACCCATCCATCTCGGGCTCTATTTGCACCCAAAGCGAACATCTAAATGCCGACGAGTGCTTCTCATTTCGCGCTTCCGAATCCAACTGCAGATTAATAACTAGCGCCTGTTCCCCGGTGTCTGTGCTCTGCCCATGACCATCCCTCGCTTACCGTTTACCAACATCTGGCTGCCATTTTTCACACTGCCCATAGACGTCGCGCGGCTTGGCCATGATGAGCAGTATCTGTGTGTGTGTGAGGGCGCGCGTTAGCTGAAAAATGTTTATTGCATACATTTGGGCAGTCAGCGTAATTTCTCACTCCTGCGAATGATGGATGCGGATTCGGTGGCGGAGGCGGAGGAGGAGGAGGAGGCCCTGAGCTTTGCGTTCAGTTTATTAGGCACAGGCACGCACTGACGACTGTCACTTCACCACCATAGAAAGATTTCCAAGGAAAGTGACATACTATACAGCGAATGAATAATTTAAGGTAGAATAGATGACTAGACCGCCCTCTTGGTTGCCTTTAAAATATATTTTGCCTAGTCCAACTTGGTTAAGTTTGTGCCCAGTCAATATTGGCCCTAGGCGTGCGCTCTCTATCCTCGCTTCGCTTCCTCTGGAGCATACATAAACAGTTTATCCGAAGCGGGGCTCATAAATAAACTTTGCGGCTCTCAAGATGATGAATTGTGTTGACGACTCCTGTGGGATGGCTTCGCTCCTTACCAAACTCACTGGACATTCTTTTATTAAGTTGCCTCTGTTTTATGGTCTCTTCCGCACTCTCTCACGCTTCATTTTATCGCCAGTTAGTTTGAGTCTCTCTAATAAGGCTCTTTAATGAGTCACTGCTAAGATATTTCGTACAATACATCTGTATTTTATTTCTCAATTGTACTAGTTTACAGATGCCAATGGCTAAGGGAATTGAGAGAGATTGAAGGCCACACCTGAGTTGCTCAGCTCCGATCTGTTTTGACAAAGCCATCTGGGTAATGTAGCGGTAAGGGTAAGGGTAAGGGTTCGGGTAAGGGAACTCATAACCAAAGTTGAATCTTTCCAACAGAAGTTCGGATGCGACAGTCGACTTGCCTGCAGTTGAGGCTTCTTTCTTCCTTTGGCAGTGCCGAACAATGCACAAACTAATAAAACTTTTCTCCCAAGCACAAACACAGGCTCAGATGCACAGTGCAATACCCGCTCCAAGTCGTCACTAAATCAAAAGTGGAGGAAGGCAGCTCAATGTCCAGGACTCGGACTGCTGCAGTTGCTACGTGAGAAAGTTGTGCTAAAAATTTATGCACTCACCGCATGCCAATGCGAATGGAAAGTGGGAGTGGAGTGGAGTGGAGTGGCTCTCAGCCAACAGGAATGGCGCACACCAGCACACCGTCAGAGACGCTTCACACAGGTCGACCGGAAGTTTGTGGCCCATAATGGTTCAAATCTGAATTATGCGGCAAAGAAAACGGAGCCAAGGGAGCTGCCAAGCCGGGGCCAGAGCCATGAGAATGACATGCGGACATCCGACATAGGTCAGAAATTCAGAAATGAGCATGCTAAGCACTTTGCCAGCAACTTGAACTCCGTGTCCGTCCGCGTCTACGTCCCCACCTCTTTCTAGGTCGGTGTTGGTGTCGGACTCCATCTGAGACTGTCCCCTCATCTGCCCCCGACTTTATCAATTATGCAAATGGCAAATTTAACACCTCAGCAACGTGCCACATACGAGTAAATGCAGTTGAAATGAGTCGGCTAAGGGCTCGCCGTAAATCTTTGCTGAAGTTAGTGCAGCGCCAGCTCCAGCTCCAGCGAAGGCGAGTTTGCAATGAATATAAACTACTTGGCCTTGCTGGCGCATTTTTAAATGCTGCGGCAGGGCCCTCTCGACCTGGCGAGCTGTTTAATTTTGCACAGCTTTGTCCCGGATATCACAGCAAAGTGGATTTTTCCGTCAAACATAAAAGCAAAGTTCGCTTCGGCAATTAAACCGAAGCCGAAGTTGAGCGAAGTGAAGCGACATGAAGCCCAGGAGGCGCATGTAAGACTGCACTATTAATGGCAGTAGTATGGACACTACGATAATGATGATGATGACAATGACGAGGATGGCGATAGAGCCATCTTAGCGTAGGGAAATATTTTATGCGATTCTGAAAATGAAACACAAACGGCCGCAGGGCTATTAATTTAAATGTAAAAACGAAGGAAAAATGCTTGATTCGTAATATTTTTTCATAATTCGTTGTCGCTTTGCTTGCATAAGCATTTGTTTTATACCCTCTCTCTCTCTCTCTCTCTCTCTGTCTCTCTCTTTCTCTCACATACACAGGAACACATACACAAATGTTCATGCGTGCAAGCACTATGGGGGACTTGACCATTTTTTTGTCAAAAACCCATTTATGAAAAGGTCCTGAAATAATGTATTTCTAACAGCGATGTACACGAAAACATTGATTTTCTAAGTTATGTGTCCAAAATTTAACAGAGCTTACCAATGTTAGAGGTTTTAATTATGTGTTTTATACTTACTTGGATTATATTCTTTTATATATTTTGCGTTGTGTCCAGTCGATTAAGAAGCATAAATTTGTTACGAAAATGTTTCTTTGAAAAGGGTTACAAAAAGAGTGACACCTCGTGGCGGCAGACTACTTTATGAATGTACAGCAATTTTGTGCACTTTCTCTGCAATTCAACTTTTTAGGGCGAAACCTAAGGTTTGGAAATTTTGAGTTGTTTTGCATTGTTGTACTAAGCGGAAAACAAAATTGGAAGAGAGAATGTAAATTTCCTTTGCATTTAAGCGGTAATACCTGTCACTAGTTTTGAGAAGGATAAAGGATCTTCTGAGATAAGACTAGGAGATTTGCTGAACCGTTTTTCGATCAACTTGATAAATTTCACGGGAAACGTGAAACAAATCGAAAGAAAATGTGCAGGTTGGGTAAATTCGTGTAGAATCGTAAAATTATAATAATGATATAAATATGTAAATATAATAATTTAATACAAAGACACTAAGTATTTCTGTAGTATTTTTAAAGTATACAGAGAACTCAAAGTAAAAATCCGACTCTATTTTTGAATATTTAAAAATATTTATATTTCTAGTGTTCGTTCGGCAAACAACTCTTTTTTGAGTTCAAAATTTTTAATAACATTTGTACCTGGACTCATCGTCTGCGACCAACCAATTTCTCTGTAGCGATTAAATTACAAAAAAAAAGAATTTTTAAAAATCCTGGCACGCCCCTTATATTAAACCTAGCATTGCCCAACATAATTCTGTCATTTTTTGTTTGATAAAATTAAAAAACTAAAGAAAATAAGATTTTACACTGAAGAAAAATACCTATACTAATACCGACTAATATGATTTTACGTCAAACAACTAAATCAAACGAGAGGGACGTGTGATTCGCTTTTTGAGTTCAAAATTTTTAGTAACATTTGTACCTGGACTCATCGTTTCATTTCACTGTAGCGAAATTAATTAAATTTAATAAATTAAATTTAAATTAATTAAATTACAAAAAAAATGAATTTTTAAAAATCCTGGCACGCCTCTTATATTAAACATAGCATTGCCCAACATAATTCTGTCATTTTTTGTTTGATAAAATTAAAAAACTAAAGAAAATAAGATTTTACACTGAAGAAAAATACCTATGCTAATACCGACTAAAATGATTGTACGTCAAACAACTAAATCAAACGAGAGGTTCGTGTGATTCGCTTCTTACGCGTCACAACTTTTATACCCGGTACTCAGTTGGTATATCTGTGTTTTGTAACTTTACATTAGACATTTTAAATTGTTTCTACACATGTCATATACAGCTACATCACTAGTAACGTCAACACGCTCTTTTATCTCGCCACCGTTCCCTTGCACACTAAACGAAGTAGAGTGTGGAATGAGAAAATGTGTACAAAATAAAAAAAAATTGCTGAAAAATTAATTTCTTCATTCTGGCTATAATAATTATGCAATCTAATCCCAATGCAGTTATTTGATAGATATGGTCATTCCCAACGGAGTTGCGTTTTTAGTTTTCTTTCTTTCTTTTAGTAAAACTACACAGCAGTGTGGAGAAAAAAATTTGGTGACCAAAAAAAAAAACCGACGGCCGGACAGACGGACAGACAGACAGATAGACTCGGCTATTGATGATGATGAAGAATATATGTACATATATATGTACATACACAAATCCACTTTTGTGCACAAATACAATATACCCTATTTTCTCTTCGAGTACCGGGTATACAAATATTGTTTCGTTTTGAAGTTATTAGTTTTTGCCACAAAAAGTGGTCAAATTCCCCATGGTGCAATGTCCGTCAGCTGGTGCTCCAGCTCCAGGTAATTCTTTTGCTTTAGGTTCTTTTGCTGAGCACGGCACAAAATGCCTTCGCTTATAATATTAAAATAGCCGGAAGCGGAAATTCAAAGCGCCATTGCATGAGTGTATATCAGTACATATGCACGTGTGTATTGAATTTTGTGTGTGTGCGGCTCTTACATATTTGATTTCTTAAGAGCACGAGCACCATAACCAGACCCCTTGCATGCCGCAAAATATGGGATAGGGTTATGGAAAACATGCATGATGCCATCACAAAACACTAGACTCCCTCCGGCCTCTCTCGGATTCGACTTGCATGCAGCTCAGAAAGGTCTGATCCACCACCCCCTGCCCCCATCTGCCGCCCTGCCACTTCTAGACATTGTTTATTTGCCTTGCAACAAATTATAAGTACAGAATGTCGAAGGCTTCCTGACAAGCGTCTGAATAATGGCAGCTTGTTTGCATAACAAGCACGTGCGGGACGGGTGATGGCCACGGGGGGTAGGTACTAAAGAATATCCAACTGGCAGCCCGGGCTTATGTAATGACCTAAGAGAAACCCCCCTCTCTTGGTGGACAGACAGTTCAACGACTCCAAATTGGTCAGCCAGCCGCTGGCGGAAGCGTATGTACAGCTTACATACGTGCAAGGTGCGGAGCTGATAAAGTGAGTATGCAACCCCTGGGTTCTTATTGAAATTCCAAGCCAAGGTCATATAAAATGTCATGCCAATGCCCATGCCTCCTATCTGACATTGATGGCTGGCGTGTCAATTAAGTTCCGCTTGGCGACATGCAATCTGCAAATGTCGGAGTCGCACCCGCACCCAGGAGACGCTCATTAGTTGCCATTGCCGCCGAGGTACCGATGTGCGTATTCATGTCCGTGCCGCAATTTCTGGCGTGTGTCTGTGTACGTTTCCGCTGGGGCACACCATACGTATGGCTTTTAGCTTAGTATATACGAGTATACCCTGATCCCAGTGCAGTCAATATCCTGTTCATTAAAATTAATGATTTCGACTTACCTAAAAAAAATGCATATACTCGTACTCACATCTGTGAATCTCTGTATAAAGGGCTAAGCTTTAATGAGTAATGGGTGTCAGTTAATATGGCTTTGGATCTTTTGGTTCTGTTCATGAATGTATGATGAGGCAGTTGATTGTGGCCTTGCTAGTTTGGAATAAGCTCAGAGTGCCCCCAAAGTAGACAACGTTTATTTGGATCGGGTGTCTATCCTTATTCTCTACTCTATAACTCGTTTATACCCGTACATATCTGCATACCTCCATCATCAACTTGTTAATCTCTTCCTTACAAACAATTATTCATATTAAATTTGTAGCTTTTTAAGCAAACAAATTATACTGCCCTCTCGCTCACTCCCTTGTGTTCCCGTTCTGTTTCTGTACTCTAAAATAATAAAGTGCTTTTACATTATACCACTCAGAGCCGTTTGCATACGACGAGTGTATGCGGGTAACTTTTTTAATTATGCCAAGAACATAAAATTAAATTTATACTTGCACTTTTTGCTCGACCTTCGTCTAAGTGGGCAAGTGGGCAAGTCCACCCAAGTGGCAGTGAAGGGAGGCAAGGGCAAGTGTGCGTGTGTGTATTTCTGTGTGTGTGTGTGTATGCAGGGTGAAATACAGCATGGACGTGATGATGCACTCCTAGCAGCGCGCCCGGCAGCCATTGATGATAACTTTTTTCAGCACTTGCACTCAATACACAAATGTGCTATAAAATATGTGAAAAAATATTTCTTCTGTTACTGGGTATGGGCAGCAACGTAAATGGCTTGTGGCTTTATTTTATGGCGTTTTCGTGCCTCCACCTCTGCCTCTGCTCCAGCTCTTGATGTTGTGCCTGTGCTTCTGTGTTCTGCGTTTTTCTCACCCTCTCAATGCTCTGCACGGTTGCATCATCAATTATGCTTATCAAAACACTGAAGGGCTAAAGTTTTGCTGACCAACTGCTGCCCTACCGCTGGCGCCGAGAGCACGGCCCAACCTCAGCCAAACGCAGTGCCGTTTCCAATGACCTAACAACAACTGCAAGTGATTTGAGTGCACTCGACAGGTAATAAATATGAAGTGCTAAACACGAGATACGCGCATTTTTCAGCTGGAAAAACTTTTGCCACATTGTGGCCAGCAATATTGCAAAAGCTTTTAAACAATTGCTCTGGAGGGGGCGCCGGGCAGGGGCATCAACAGTAGCAGAAGTCGGAGACAGATACAGATGGGGGCTTAGATAGACGGGGCGAGGGTATAAGGCAGGCCAAGGGCAGATTTTGTATGCGAGCGCTGAGCTTTGCTCCACCGAATCGAACCAAACCGAAACAAACCGAGCAGAACAAAGTACCAGTGCTTTCCAATCAATTACAACGACTAGTACTACGCCCGTGCGGCACGGATCTACACAAATGCACAATAATTTCTAGCATCAGCGGGAAACATGACAGGTTAATGCCTGGTAGCCTGCAAATGCTTGTCGGATTGCACCTGTGACCGCGGAGCGTATGCGCAATTTGAATGATTGTTTTGCGTTCTGTTTCGCTGTTGCTCCACTACCCTCCTCTCCCCGTCCTTTCTTTTAAGTTGCTATCCCGCATGTTGGGGGTGGGTGGGTGCTGCCCCAACACACTTGATTACAGTTATTGCAAGTTATTTTCAAATTTATTGTGTGCACATTCGTCCTTTCAACTGTGATTGATGTGGCTTCCCGTTGGCTTTGCCATTACCTTTACCTCCTAATGAATGATAATGCGGAACGTGGGAAGCAAATACTGCAGCGCATGCCTACCCAACTGAGCGGATGTAATGAAAAATGCGTCCTTAATTGGAAGACGCATCCGTTTTCCATACTACATTTACTGAGTAGAAACTTAAATTCTTGCTCTGTAATTTGCACCTCAATTCTACTGATTAAGAATTGATTACCAGCAAATACATTGCTGCGACTGATTTTTTATGTATATCCACTTCATGTGTCTAAAATTTAAGTTCAGTCCCATTGCTTTATGATTTAGTTTGACCAATCAGATTTTAATCAGTTCCCGTTGATAAGAAGTTTGAGGATTTTTACTGTCTTCCTATTGGGGGAATGCAAAAAAGGTATAAGTCGAGGCTGTTAAGGAAAATATTTATGAAATAATGTTGTCGCGTATGTTGCAGCATCAGCTGTGCGGCAGAGGCGGGAAAGAGAGTCAGGGGTTTTTTAATGCCATTAAAGTTAATGCATTGGAAAATTCGATTATTTACAATTTTTACAGCTTTACCATAAATTGATGTCACGGGACTGAGCTTTTAAGCAAACAGGCGGCCAAAAGCTTAGCTTAGCAGCTGTCACCGTGTGGGCTGTGGCCGTGTGTGCGCTCGAATGTATGTATGTATTCCCATGTGTACCCATGTGCAACTCTGCATGTTTGCCTAAATATGTCTATCTGCTCGACCTTAGCACTCGGTAGGCACTGGAAGGAGGGCGTTGAAATTAGGTAGCACTGTGGAAAGGCCTGAGTTGTCGGGATGGTTTCGTGCGAAACTTTTTAATCAAAACGGCAAATCGAAAGAAAAAAGTGGCAAACTTTTCAATCTCTCAAACGTCGAAGTATTTCGACACACTCGATTCTGGGCTGTCAACAGCCAATTCCGCCCGTTTGGCTGCATGAAAAAGAAAGAAGGATTCGTTGGACCCGGCTCCCTGTTGGTGTGTGTACACTATAATTTCTTGTTGAAATTTCTCCGTTACTTTTTCAGTTGAATGTTTTCCTTTTTAGCCTGGCCTGCCTCAGACCCGGCCCTACCTGCCACTTGTGCATGGCAAATTTACTCGGGGTTCATTTGATTTGCCGAAAACTTTGGTGGCCACAAAAGTTTGCTTCTTGGCTAGAGCGCCAGCGTTCAATGCATTTGATTTTGGCCAACATTCAAGAGTGTGGAGGTGGTTGTGTTTAAGTATGTACATATTTGTGTGTGTGTGCCCAAGTGCAACATTTTTGCTGGCAAAATGAACCGCGACGAGGGCGTTGCTGAATGAAATGATGACAGAGAGTAAACTGCCAGGCTTAAGGAAAATGTCGAAAAATAATTGGCGCGCCGTTCCAAAAAAGTACTAAGTTCCACAAATAAGTAGCGCCCTTTCTTATTCAACTGTTACAGTTTGTGTGGATATTGGAGACCAATTATGGCGTGTCAACCTGCGCCGTCCTCACAATGCTCCTCGAATTGGCATCTGTCGAGAAGTTTAGTGGACGTCGGACTGGTCTGATTGGCAATTGCCAATTGCCAATTGCCATTCCGGTACTTACCTAAAACAAAAACAAAATATGTTGCCCTTAGAACTCCCCCCGCCGGAGATACCAAAAAAACAGAGGAGCTTAGTTATTATTTAAATTACATTTATTTTCTCATGATAATCACTTGATTTATTCGAATGCATTTGATTCGTTTTGTTTTCCATCATATTTCCCCTTTTCTATCCAGTATTATCTGTTGTTTCTCATTCTTTGTATCTGTGTGTGCGAGCACAATGTATCTTTTGTTCGTTTTGGTTTTGGTTACTTTTATTAATATGTATTATTATTATTAAATTCATATTCATTAAATAGTTGCAAGTTGAAATTTTACATTTATGCGCACGAGCATTTACATTGAAAACAATTGAATCGCTTCTGAAATTGTTTCTGTATTTAATTATCCATCGCTATGTTTCCGCTTCTTATCTAAAGTACAATATTTATAATATTTTTTGTTTTTTGCCATATGTGGGTTTCATTTATTATAATTAATTAATTATAATCGATAATTATCGATTGGCCACTATTAGCCATTCACAATAAAGGTTTAATAAAAAATATTTACAGTGGAAAAATGCTTAACAGTGGAAAACAACTAAATGTTCCATACAATCCGATTGAATTAAATTTAATTCGATTAAATTCAATCCAATAAAATGAGTAGAAGTTGTTCAACGGGCTCTGGGCATACGCATACACATGCAAACACATCAAGGAGACTCTGGGAATGTAACTATCAGTTTTCGGATTTCTCAATATCTTCAATATTTTTACTATGGTTCAATGATTACGCTAAGATTTTGGTTTCGGTTTACACTAAGGAATCTATTCAAACTTCAATTAGTATCTCTCAACAGCTTTATGTTGTAAATTACGTACTGACACTGAACGAATGTTAGTTATTTTTTCTTGTTTGTTTCTTTGTTGGTTGGTTAAATCTGACAACACACCGATTGCATTTCGGGGAAACTGCCGCATTGTGATATATCGTATATGTTTGTAGACTGCTGCCCCTTGCGACAGAGGGCAGAGTGTAAGAAACAGTCGGGAGGTTGTACATACTTTATATATTACGTAGATGTTTGTTGCTTTCCTGGCTTGATCGATTGAGGTGTTTAGGTGATGTTAGGAGTGAAGATGGGTGTCCGGAGAATGTGGGAAATTAAATGGACACTTTTTGAAGATACGAACGAGATGAATTGAAGGAATTCCCGGATTTGGCTGACTGATGAAGTTTTATTATCCTACGCTTTTTAATCTATATGTAGCTAGGTGTCTCCCTCCTCCGCTCTACCCTTAATGAGTGCTTGCAATTAATTACAGCTTTATTCTGACAGCTTAAACCCCCATAATGCATACCTTGGGCCTGACTAAACTCAAATTTTTCCCACTTTCAGTCAGTTGCAGCCTGCATTTTTTTGAGTACGGTTTCAATGATTATGTACACAATTTAAATTACGCTTTTTTCTGCCTCTGAATTGTTCTGTTCGGGTGTCCTTGTGTGTGCGTATGTGTGGGTGCCATGCCATTTGCAATGAAATTTATTTACAAACTTAATAACAAAATTAATTATCATAGGTTGATGTTGTTGTTCTCGGCTCTGAAATCGTTCCGATTTTTTATTTTTGTTGTGGCCTTTTCTATGGGCTGGACGTGCCCTTTGCCATCTTTTATACTTTTAGTTTTCAATTTGCAATTAGTAACAGTTGTAATAGTGTTTTAATGTCTGTGTTTTATGTCTCCATACATGTTTGTATGCCTGTCTGTATGTATACCTTGATTTAATGGACTGAAATTGGCTACTTATGCAAATTTCGTTTCCGTACGAGAGTAATGTGATGTGATGCGGAATGAGGCATTCTACTGACTCCGACTGAGACATTTTATAGCAAAATACTCGTATCCATTTTCGGTTCAACTATTTCATACGAGTGCCAGTAAAAACAACGCAGCATCCGGATTCATTCAATGGTAAATAGGGAGTACGGAGGGGAGTATAATGGTGAACAAGTTAACAAAAACCTATTCATAACTGTTGTTCACATACAAATACATATCAAAATTCGTCAACATACTGGTCAGTACACAATCATTGGGGCGGGGGTGGGGGAAGTGTGTTCCCAACTATGTAAACTAAGGCTTATCTCAACGTTCCGGGATGCTCATACATACACACATGCATACATACGAGTAAATGCATACTCGCATACGAGTATCGGTACCGTAAGAGGAGAACCGATACCCATAAAAACGTAACGTACTTTGACTGTGATTGGGTTTGCATGATTTTTACACTTGATTTTGAAGCTTGCACCGAGCTTAGCTTAGCAATTATTCTACCTTTGGTTTCTTTTTACTTCTTTTGGTTTTGTTTTTCGTTTCTTCGTTTAGTTATTTATCTTGCACCGCCCGCTGTGGCCGTTTAGTTTAAGTCTAACACTGAAATAGCTTAAATAGGATTTTTGTTTGTAATCGTGCGAGCACTTCGCACGTTTCCACGTGGAAAGCTGGCCAGCTTTCCCAGCCATGTGCTTAGGTCAGGAAGATGCGTCTGAGGATGCGAGAGGGGGCGAAACAAGAGATAAAAGATATAGAATTTGCATGCAGTTAGCGACTTGATGCAATTGCTTTGGCAGCTGACTGAGCCGCACTTACCTCACAACTACAGTGTTCAGCAGAAGACAGGGCGCCAGCATCGACCTAAATATGTGCGCCAGGCGATCGGCCGAGGAAGTCTTCCGCCTGGAGATGGCCGCCATATTGTCGCCTGCAAGTGACAGCCGGAATAAATTTGAATCCGAATTAGAATTTGTTTCGTTCGAGCGAGAGCGGTAGCGAGAGAAATTGCAATTACGAGCAGCAGTAGCAGAAGCGCCACTGCTCGTGCATTTGCATCGTCCCATTCCCGGGGATTGGCATTTTAATTTTAATAAGCTGCAGGCATCGCGCAATTTGCATATTTTCATTTACACGTCCTATCATCATTATCAAAATGCTCTCAATGTCTATTTAAATGCTAAAATCAAGGGGAAACTCAATATAGCCACCAGACTGTGGCCCCACTCCCATTCAGACAGCGTCTCTTGCATTTACTACCCGTACCTTTTGAGACAAAGACGTATATGCTCGCCGGCTCCGTGTTGCTGGCAGAGCAGGTGTAGTTGCCCGAGTCGGTGATTTGCGGCTCACGAATGATCAGGCGGCTCTGGGTCCTCGGCCCCGGTGTGGTCTCTATGGAGATGTCTCGCCTGGCATCGTAGTAGTTGATGAGCCGATCGTTCTTCTGCCAGTACACGTACTGCGGTGGTGTTGGGCTCTGTGGTAGAAAGGCGAAAAGAGAAAAGTTGAGCTCCAGTCCGACAGCACGGAGAAAATGCAGATGGATTTTCCACTCTGCAGTCTCATGGTCTAGTTCTGGCTGGGTCTTACCTTTTCAATAATGCAAACCAAATTGATTGTGGAGCCCATGTCCACATGCAGCTCGCCAGAGCCGAGTATGAAGGCCTCCGGCACAACCACTTGAAGATTCACAAAGTGCGAAATGATGCCAGTCGGTGTCGAGACCTGTATGTTTTATGAAGAAAGCAGAGAGCAAGTGCGGCAATTGAGTGCGATTGGTATTCGTAATCAACTCCAGTCTTAATGCCCCAGTAAACTCTAAGCAGGAATCGAGAAACAGCTTCTAGCCCGCACACTGTCGAGAAATCGTTGTGAGTGCAAGAAATGTTGCACTCATTGAAATGCAAATCAAACAATTTCAATTTGGCACGCAGAAATGAAACAAAAACGAACGTTTTCTGTATAAGTGGGGAAGTGCTCCGTCGCTTCCTACATGTCCCAACTGCTCCTCCAAAATATCCGGCAGGCAGCAATCGCTACAGCAGCTCCGGATCTGCTTCTGCTGCTGCTTCTGCTTCTGCTACTGCTACTGCTACTGCTAGTTCTGCAGCAGCAATGGAGAGGGAAAAATAATCATTTCGGCATATTTGCATGCAGCTCTCGTCTCACTCCACTCCGGAGAGGACATTGGCTGGCTGCCCCGACTGACTCGCTGACTCGGGCCCTGGTATGCGGCTTCTCATATTGAAATTGCATGCAAACAATTTTGAAATTGAAGCTACGTTTCCGAAACTGCTTCCCCATCCCCAGCCCTTATACCCTCCGTCTATGTATATCCATCTAGTCAAAGCAGCCCGAGCCCAAGCCCAAGCCCGAACCCCAGCCCCAGCCCAGGCAGGAGTGGCACTTGTGCTGCTGCACAAACAGAGTTACTGTCAAGTGTCCATTTCAGTAGTGTCTAACTTTGTTGCTTTTCTGTTAGTTGTCGTTGGATCCCACATCTCACCCTTTTCACTGCTTCTCCTAAGCTGCTTTCGTTTTTTTTTCCTGGCTACAAACACGCCCTTTCCATATTTGCATTCGCATGACTTTGGGGTTTACTTGTGCATTACTTCGACGAGTGCCAGAAACAGTTTCAGTCGCACGCGCTGCAGCACATTCGCTGCGACTGTGGTGCAGTCACTGGCCAAAATTTGTCAGTGTCGTCCAGTTTATCTGTCGGTCCCGTCCTCCTCTTGCGAGTGCTCTGCTCTTATGTTCCTTACTGTTCCGTGCCAGCCTCTGGCCTGCCAGTCACATGGTTTCGGATGGGCGGACAAGCGGACATGTCCATGTCCTCATGCGCATTCCCATTCCCCAGTCCCCATTCCCACAGCAGAGCCCATGCCAGCGCATTCCACAGCCACAGCCAATGCCAACGACAGATGACCAGATGTCCTGGGGCAGTTTCCTTAAATCGAACTTTTGCATATAAAACTTCATTTGCATTTTACAATTAAATCATGCACATGCGAACAAATCGACGTGACGTGAAATCAGCGACAACCAAAAAGCCCAAAAAGCCCAAAAACCCAAAAACCTCAATATTGCGTATACGCACACATAACCAGACAGAAAGAATAAAAGACAGCTGGAAACGAGAGCGTATGCAAATTTCACTTTCAACTGCGCCGTATGCATAAAATATGGAGCCACCCACACCCAATACCTGCCACGCCCACTCACCTGACACTCGTACATGCCGTGATCCCGCCGCTGTACAAACTTTATTTGCAGAGTCCACATGTTGGAACCGGGCGTGTGGAGTATCGCAAAGCGCTCGTCGTTAGTGTAGAGCTGGGCCCCCGATGAGAGGATGTGCCAGTCCCGGCGACGTATCCAAGAAATTTGGTTCTGTTGAGGAGAGCGGCACGCACGGGCTCACAATTAACGATCCGAACAAATTGATAACTTAGCATTACAGTCCGATAACCGACATTTATCGACAGTCACCGACAGTGTGGAACATAAAAGGGGCTTGTTATGGAATTAGCGTCAACATGCGAGTGCTCTAGGAATGTGATTATAAAAAGCTAATCAACGCAGTCGTTTTGTGGGTGTTGCGTTGGGTGGCAGCTTGTGTTAAAATGAAATACGACATGTGATTACCGGGGGAAAAACTACTTTTAATACCACTAACTTAATGCATACACAAAAACACAACTAATGGAATATGCGAGTGTGTGAGTACGTGTCATTTAATTGGAGATTCATTGACCTGAAAATGCATAAACTGGAATGAAAATATGTAAATGAACATGACCGGGACAAAAAAGTTTTCTCTTCTACCAACAGCCGCTTTAGGTGGTATCTTCTATCCGATGGCAGATACCCAATTTAATGGCCAATTCATAATCGCAGATGATCTGAACAAAGTGCGGACAGCCGTGGGCTAATTAATTACTAGATATTTTTGCCAACAACTGCAATACGTCGTCCCTTGCGTGTCCATTGTGACGCTTAATTGGCTGTTAACCCAGGAGAATGTCAAACAATGTGTACCGAAATTGTCATCCTGCCAAACGTTTGCTTTCAGCTACAAATTAAGCTCTTGTGGGTCCGATGTTCGTGCTCGGCTGCTTAACAAATTAGACTTTTGCGTGCAGCAGTCGAGGAAACTCAAAAAAACAAAATGAAAGCGCCATATAATTAGAATGGGAAACGAAAGCGAAAACGTAAACGTGAATGGCAACGAAGGTGGGAAGAAGGACGATGACGGGGACGAGGAAGGGAGGGACTGACAATGGGAAAATGGGCGGAAAATGCAAATAGAAAAGCTGCTGCTGCAGCTGCAGCTGCAGCTGTACTTACTAGCAGATCTCTATCTATCCACTGGTACCTATGTACATATCTCTGGCATTCTGCTGGGCTAGATGGAGATTCAATTTTGCAGCCACTAAACAAAACGCTTGTCTATAGCTACACAAACTACGAGTATGCATGGCATGCAGAGGAGTGATTAGAGGGATGAGGAGGATGCAGGATGTTAATGGAGGAAGCAGGGCTTTGTGTGCACATAGAACTCAATGAAGGCATGTCGTTGTCGTCGTTCGACGAGGTACAATTAAAGAGACAAAAACAAACCCAATTTACACCCACTCTATCCACGCCGGAGACCTTGCAGACCAGAAAGGCGGTGCCACCCAGCTGGACGGTTGTGTTGTGCGCCATCAGCTGTTGGAGATGTGTTGGAGTGAGCACAGAAGAAGAGAGAAAGTGAGAAGGGGAGAAACAGAGAGAGAATACACAAGACAAAAAGTTAAAAGTTCATTTTTTATGGCGTCGAAGGGAGAATAAAAAACGAAACGCGCCCCAAGCCGAACAATTAGTCAGCAAAACAGAGCCAGATCCAGAGCCAGAACCAGAACCAGAGCAAGGACAACGACAGCCCTACGTCATCAGAGTCGGGCCCGAGAATTCGGAAGTGGCCGCTTTGTCTTGATCTGGATCTGGGCCTGGGTCTGGGTCTGGACGGGGTCCGAGACCGGGCCAGTGTCCGTGTCTGGTTGTCTTGTGGTTGCGGTGGGCTTGCCATTTTTATAATTAGATTCGAAGCCAGTGCAGATGAATTATAAATAAGCACTAAAGATTAATTATTGCCGGGCAATGCCCTGCAGTGACTGGCAGTGCCGGGTTCATCCTGATCCACATCGGGCCCATCCTCATGCCTGCTGGTAATTAGTGTTATCCCGATGCTATTGGACTTGGACTGGCATCGATCCAATGGTCAGAATGTCTCCTCTTCTGCTTGCATACTTTCGTGCAGCAAAATTAACATTTTGACGGAGGACACTCCTGAACCCTGCTTGGCTTTGTCCTTGCTGCTGTAATGGAGCTGGGTTGCCTGCAGCACGTAGCACCTGTGTTTGCAGTCCATTCAATTCGAATTTCAATTCAAATAACACTTCATTGCACTTGGGGTTGTGGGATTGTGGGACAAAGGCTGTCCGTCAGTCGGACTTACCTCGCTATCCTCAAACATTGGACTGTCGCTCGAGTCGAGATTATTGTCCAATTTGGAATCGGCATTTATACCGCCGCGCATCCATAGTTTCTTCCAGTCGTTATCTGTGAGTATTGACTTCTGATCTGCAATCAAAGAAAGAGCAGCCAGGACGTAAGACAAAACCAACTCGAGAGTGGAGTTGGGAGTGGAAAGTGCAATTGCAAATTGTGTTTAGTGTTCCTCCCGTACCCCGACAGGACTCTCGTCCTGTTCCACAAATCCGATTGATTTGATTTCAATGCAATCAGCCAAAGTGAAAGGCTGGAGTAGCTGCCAAGTGGATGTGCCTGGCCTTTTAATAGTAAAAAGCCAACTCAGACCCGAGCTCAGCCACAATCTTCTATTCTTCATTTCAGATTTCACCTAAAATCTAAGCCTGTTGAAATAATAAAGCGTTTGATTGACACCGGGGGTCCCAGCGTGTTATTTATGATTATTGCCGCTACATGGCGTTTATCGATTTCCCGTTCTCCTTCTCCCTACAAGTACGTCAGAGCACGCAGACACTCAAACTTGACAAAAGACTCGCTCTTTAATTTGTCTTTGTGTTTATTTTGCCTGACACGCCATACAGGTTGACTTATCTGCTATCTGAAAAGGATTGCAAAATCTTTCGCCGAAAGCAGCACTCTCATACGATACTTATATATGTATACTTATACTTCTTAGAAAAATGTTTGAAATATAAATTTGTTTAATTGGTAATTAAAATCAGTTTAAGTCGGACTGCTGTGCCCAAGTGAATTCACTGTGGCAGGAGCATTTCATTTCAAAGAGTCTCTGCAACTTATGGAAAAAGGAAACATTTTGGAGAGCACAACTTCTGCAAATTGATGAGTATTATAACAGTTGAAACAGAGCAAGTTTTGCTGCTTAGTTCGCTATTAAGATGCTTCCTTTCGGAAGCAGCGAATTTTAATGTTAGTCAGAGTGGCTACACTTTCAGTTCTGAGTGTGTTTTTTAATTAGGAAACTTTGATTGGCTAGGTAACGCTGTCGGACAGTCCGGAGATGACCATCCGTCCGTCTAGCCGCTGAAGATTAATTTACGGCTGAGTACACTTTGCTTTTACTCTGCTTCGGCTGCGTGCTCAAGCCCCTGGAATATGGCCGCTGAAAGGTGAACTATCTATCTATTATTAATCCGCTGCTGCTGCCAATTGGAGTGTGTCTGTGGGTGTTGGGGCAAGTCGGCTGTAAAGGGGGAATTCACTCAATCAATCAGGCAAACGTAATGCAGAAAACTTCAGCAGCCAAGGATGCGATGTGAGCTCTGCGAAATTTCGAACAAGAAATGTTCCAAGAAATACAAAATGCGCAGTGTCGTTTTTTGCAGGCTGGGGAAAAATACACGGCTCCACCTTCCTCAACGCTCGCTGGCGGCTATAAAACACAGCGAAGCGAGCTCACAGTTTTATTGCCTCGTAAATTTTTATAGTTCATACTTTAGGCATGCGTATGCAGTGCCACACAGACACACTGCCACAGTGGTGCTTGGGTTTGTGTTTGTGTTTGCGTATGCGTACTTGAATTGGTGCGTATCTGTGTGTGCATTGTCCTTTGTTAGCACCGATGTTATTTATTTGGCCGCAGTCCGCAGTGACGTCAAAGTTCTGGTCACGCTGCATTGATTTTAAATTTGTTCCACTGTCCCCAAATGGGATGAGGTTTTTCATGATATTCGGGAACGTGTCGGGGAGCATCGTATCAGCTTCAGCCGTTTCATACGAAGCTTTAAACTATTAATAGCATTAAATATTTCAAGGAAGACAAAGGCGATTCCACTTGTCTCAAGTAGACTTGGGGCGGCTTTATGATGGGTCAGGTCAACTTTGGCGGTCAGAGAGGACAACATAAATTGTTGGTATATATGTATTTGGACATACATATATCTTTATCTTATGTGTTTGGGTGCGAGTGTGTGTGTGGGCCTGCCATGCATACAAATGCAAAGATATAAATATATGTACACATATACATTTTGGATATGTGGCAAGAGCCAAGTGGAAATATATTGCGAATGTTAAGAGGAATGTAAATGCTCAGACTAAGACTCAGACACAAAGCCAAAGAACGCACAGTGGGATGGCTATACCGTAAGGTCAAGTGGCAGAGGCAACGGCTGTGGCTGTGGTGCAGAGCGTGGCGTGTGGAGCGGGCGGAGCTCGATAATAGTGAAAAAACACGCACTGCTAATAAAAAGGCTAAAGCCGCGTATTTAAACGCATCCTCTTTGCTCTGAGCGAGTCCCACTCCCAATCCGATTCCGACTGTGGCCCTACGTGCGCATGTCAGCTGCCTGCGGCTTAGGCGTGTGAATTATATTATGCCTGAAAGTAGGCAACAGTAATAAAACTTGCGCAAGAAGCGATAGAAAAAGGTCCTCGGCGGCACTGCCAACAGAGAGCGAGAGAGTCCGCCCAGCAAAGCCCAGCCCACTTGCTTTCACTCTCCTCTCACACCTTCGCTTCCCCCACAGGGCAAACCGGATGGCTCGGAGGAAGTGGCAGAAAAAGCTGGCAATACATAAGTTTTCGTTTCGTTCATCGCATTTTTCATTCGATATCGCCTGGCCCGGCCCGGCCCGGCCCTGCCCACCCATCACTAAAATGCGATAAATAATGAAGTCAGCAAGTGCGGCTGGCATGCTCGCATGTTTATTATTAATAATAAATATTTCTTGTCAATCTCCCGTCCGTGCCACTGCCACACTGCCACACTGCCTCTCCTCCATCCTTTTATCACTCCCTCCCTTCGACCGTTTAAGCCGTATGGCGCAAAGTCACGACACACTGGTTATTGTCCTTGTTGGTTTTGTAGTTGTGCGCACTTGTCATGTTTCAAATTATTATTTATCTGTCTCTGTCGCTGTCTCCATCTCCATATACATCTCTGTCGTTGACTCCGCCTTTGTCTTTAGTTCTGCGTATTTCTAATATTTTAATGCCAGGCACTGTGTGTGTGTGTATGCATGTGTTTGAGAGAGTATTAAGAACGAAAGCCGCTTAAGTCGACGCTCTTTTTCCCGCTTGGCCCACAAGTACTTAGCACTTTTTAAGCTGCCCGGCTCTGCATGGCACAGCCTGAACCTGAACCTTAAACCGCAAGCCAAAGATCGCATCGTCTTGCATAACACCTCCTCGCACTCCGCAGACTCATATGCGCCATGAGCTCAATTTTAAAACCGCTAAGCAAATTTGTAAAATAGCTGACTGTGAAGCTACAGCGGGAGCAGCAGCAGCAGCAGCATGGAAACGAGTGAGCCAAAGGTAAAAGGAGTGCGAACGGAAGATTGGAAAATGCTCGAGTGCGTGCGCGTGTGCTGCCCCAGCGACCTTGAGTAAGGGAAATGTGGCACAGACAGAAAGGAAGAAGGCGCATGTGACCTTTTCGGGCTGTCAGCCAGAAGGGCTAAGCAGACTTTGTACGCCTTTGGCATTGACTGTGAAAATTATGGTATTATTTTGCGAAGCTCGTGCTGCGCTAGAAGCCCCAGTATTACATATGTCTGCGGAAGCCCTTTATGTAGCTGGTTTGGGTCCCTTAACCTGTTGGGTTGCAATGCCACTATGAAATATTAATCTTATAGGAAAACTTCCATTCTTATTCCGTGTCATTCGGGATGTTTAGCCGTGACCTGATGCTCCTACAATAAGAGTATAAGCGCATTGTCATTCCAGCTTCAAAGTTTATACCCTCGTAGCTCCCCTCCTTTTCAGCTTTGTGCGCACTTTAAAAGTCAATTTGGGAAACTTTTTTGTTCGACAACGATTTTCAAGCCACAAGGCGTCGCAATAAATTTTCAATTTTTGCATTGTCACGCGAGCTACGTTTGTTTTCACAGCCACTCTCCCCCTCCGAACCACCGAGGCGCCGTGCTTCCACCTTCAATCTCCCTCTGGAGGCTGCGTAATGAGCGGGCCGCGCGTTTCGATAAGGTGTCCTCGTTGGAGGCGGATAATTTATGCGTAACGCGTTCGACCGCCGGAACAACAACAGGAAACATCGCGGCAGCACCGACTTTGCGTGGCACTTTCAGGTCAAAACCAAAGCCACAAGGGCAGCAGCTACACACAAGAACAGCAACCGAACCGACCGCCAACAAGGTGGGTCGCGGTGCCCTCAACGCTAATCTCTCCCCTGTGTATTTTTCATTATCCTTATTATTTGTGAATGTTACGTGTTGGCCATAACTTAGACGGTCTAACGATGCGTATACGTGACGCAAACGAACACATACAGACAGGAAGAGAGAGGGCGAATACTTTGGGTGTGGCGCGCTTTTAGGCGTTACCGCCCATTCAAAGTAAATTAGCGAAAGGTCAAATCGCGAGGCGATGCGAATGAAAAATTAATTATTGTTTGCAGAGCAATTGCCAAAAGATTTAAATTGCTTAGCTGCATTCAGAAAGCTGCTTAAAGCTGCCTGTCTTCCCCATCCCTCTCCTAACTCTGCTCTCCCATTCTTCAGCAATGTTCGAAGGGGCCTGTGTTACCTGACAACGCTCTGCTGCATCCCATTTACGAAATGAATTGCAAACATTTAAAAACTCAACCTACACTTTTTTCTGCATCGCCCATCTTGTTAATGAAAAATTTCGGTCGAAACTTTGTGCCGCAGGTGCCTGGCCAAGCCATCTCTCAGCAGCACGCAGGAAATGGCAAGCGGCAAGCCGATGATAATAAAATTTCTAGCATAATAAATCCGTAAATTGGCAAAGTTTCCATGCCGACTTTCATTCCGCGTTAAGGGGCTTTAATTGTAGCACTGAGGAGGATTCGGTGGATGCGGATGAGGATGGGGCTTGTAACGATTTGTTGGCTTTTAGTAAATATTAAAATAAACTGCTGCTTACTTTGAGTTTAAGCAGCAACTGGGCTAACTGGATATTATATGGGCCAGCGCGGCAGTGGCAGTAGAGCAGAGCGAATAAATTTGGTTTTAATTTACTTAGCACTTCACTAAGCCTCTCGCCAGGCCCTCCGGCGAGTGCTCATGGCCGAAGAAATAGCCCTAATTAAATTCTTGGTAGGAGCATAAACGGGCTAGGGACAGAATAGTAAACGAATACCAGTACTCACCTGGCTCGAGTGTTGTGGCCAGCAGCAGCGTCGGCACGCAGAGCAGAAGGATACTCAGTTCCATCAGATGGATGGGCCGCCGCAGACGGACCGGCAGCCGTGGGGGCAACATTAGTGGCAGCTTCCCTAGTGTTCCGATCCTGTCCAGTCACTGTTCTGTTCAGAAAACTCTTCTTTGCGTATTGCCTATTGCCTACTGCCTAGATCTTAGACGTTGGGGCAGGCACATCGACAGGCGGCGGTTCGGGCGAGTGTTGTGCGGCTGGTCCTTGTGGCTGATTATTAGGGTTAATGGCTTTTTGAATGAACGCGCAGAATCCTTTCAGCTCCGGCTCCGGCTACTGCACAATGCCAGCATCTCCGGCGCACATATGCCTGGCTGATGCTGACTGCTCTCAGCTGCCTCAGATGCCTCTGATAAATGATGCTCTTCCAATGCGCAGCGTTGCCTTTTTTGTTGTCTCCTGTCAATGCGATGTCTGTTGTCTGCTGTCTGTTGTATGTTGTCTGATGCCGCCTGTTGTCCTGCGTGCAACAATACGTCCTTACCCCACTTGCAACACGTCGCCAATTTGCAGCTTGTTGTTCGTTTCTTTCTCCCTTTCTTCTCTAGGAGCTGCGTGGAGGCACAACTTGCATGCTCTCCATCATTTTTCATGTCACAGCGCGTTAGCACATTAAGCTACATACATTTGTGTCTGTGTTTAGCTGCCTCAGTATCTGTATCTGTACCCGTAGCTGTAGCCGTGGCAGTGGGTGTATCTATAGTGTCTTCTACTGTGTAGCCGGCAAAAAATTAACACTCGCTTTTTCTGAAATTACATTCAATTTGCTGTAGTGCGTGCTTCGTGTTGCTTTCTTGCTTTGTTTTGGCAACAACAATGGTAGGGGCGATGATGAATCGTTTCTAATGTAATGTCCTTTGAGAGCACCAGCACTTTTTCTGAGAGTCCTTTGTAGAGTTTTGTGGTAGCACCCAGACCATTATCTGGAAAGCAGAAAGAGGGTAACAAAGTGCATAAGTATTAGATTCCCAGACGAAAATTTAAGATCTTAAAGATGTGGACCAATATCGCTCCCCAATTAAAATATTAATTTGTTCGGTAAAACTCTGGCTAGATAGATTGCGGGGATTGTAATTCATTTGCATATAGAATGAAATTTATTTATTGCTCTGCCAAATTTGCCACATTATTTATAGGTCAGTGCGAGCGGGAGCAACTTGTCCGAGATTATGCAAAGCGCCCACCGCGGCCAACGAATGAATGGCTGAACAATTGCCCGGGCTGGACCTGAATGCTGGACACCACTCAGTAGGAGTGTGGCTATGGCTCCGGCAGAGCTTCGAGGGTGGAGTCTGGGACTCCCTAAATTTGTATTTATTTGCATGCACGCGTGAGTGAGTTTATTTAAATTTTTATGCTCGGCGCATAAAAAGCGAAGAGCACTGGAAACTTGGTCAAACTTTTGTACGATGTCATAATTATACCCGGTACTCGAAGAGTAAATAGGGTATATTGTATTTGTGCACAAACTGAATGTATGTAACGCACAGAAGGAAGCGTTTCCGACCTCATAAAGTATATATATTCTTGATCAGCATAAATAGCCGAGTCGATTGAGCCATGTCTGTCTGTCCGTCCGTCTTGTTGAGCGCCTGGATCTCAGAGACTACAAAAGCTACAGCCACCAAATTTTGCATCCAGACTTCTGTATGCTCACACTGTTACAAGTGTATTTAAAAAATTTCGAAAATGATAAAAGAAAAGTAAAAACGCCATTCCGTTGGGACTGACCATATCTATCAGATTACCAAATTGGGATCCGATTGGATCATTAATATAGCCATGAAGAAATTTATTTGCAGTGGCTAAACCCACCCCGCCCCGAATGTGAAAAACACCGCTAAAGTGCAGATGTAGTACTGAGTGCCGGGTATAAAAGTTATGACGCGTAAGAAGCGTCTTTCACGTCCCTTCTCATTTTTATCTGCTGAGTCGCTCTTTCTTCGCTCTTCTATTTCGGTTTTTTTTATTTCTCAAGTTTTTTATATTTATTTCTTTGTTTATATCGGAGCAGGAGCTGAATATGGAGTAGCTCTTAAATTTTCGTCGTTTTATGATCGGGTCTGTGTTAAACTTGTCGAGCAAACAGCGTCAATGAATCCGAGTCTGAGAAGCGTTGTGCACATAAATTAAAATTGAAATTCGCCCGCAAAATTGCCAAAGCGTTCGCTCATTTTAATTACAAAACTATGCGGCTTTCGGGGCTCTGCTCTGCGATTTCCTGATTTTCCGCATTTTCCGCTCGCCACGCTTGCCAAGTGTGCGATGGTATTTAATTAACGGCGCTCTCATGGACAAACATTAGCAAATGTCATGCGGCCCAAATTTATGACACACTCGTGTACAATTCATTTAAATTGATTATACTGCCCGGCTTATGGGTGGGATCCTTGGGGGTATTTTGGGGTTGTGGATCTAATGGTGTGGCCCTGAGCGTTCGTATGTACATATACTGTACGATTATATAGCATGATATTTGCTGGTACTTTGCTTCTTTCGCACTCTCGTGCCGTGTCGTAAGAGTATGAGTACGAGTATCACAAATGCAGCAGTTTAGAGTAATTCGCAGAGTAAATGTCATGCCAGAGGAATGCTTGTTTATGTATCTGAATTCTCAATGTGTGAGTGCTGCTCAACACAACTATGCACTTAAATGCAGTCACGTACACACGCTCACAGACACACGGACACAGCTTGCACACATAGACGTACATATTATTATCTTGACACAATGGTGCCATAAAACTTAAAGACCCCCACAGCAGTTTTGCCTTTGCTGTTGCCTTTGCTTTTGCCTAGTGCCTGGGCGAGGGCAAGCGCTGAAGGACATGGCATTTGCCATGCCTTTGCCTCTTTCTGCCCACTCTCTTCTTCTTCCCCTTCCCCTTCCCCCTCTCCATCCTCTTCCTCATTCTCTTTATGTTGCTGTGCTCTCCTTTCATTCCACTCGCACTGCATATGCGCATTTGTTTGCATTTTGCACACACTCTCGTAGTCCAACAGTCGTCCTTCTGTTTCCCCTCCTCCACCACCTCTTTCTGGATATTTCTTTCTTTCCTCTGGCGCTTTAGAGGTTATATGGAAATTGTAATAAGTTGAAAACCAAAAAGCTGATGTCATGAGGTTAGTTGCTGTGGCTCAAGTTTCAAGCGACAATCATGTGCTTTTCTTTCGTGCTTTGTTTCCCTCTGGTCTGACCTCATACTTCATTTTGTAGCTTTTGTTTAGCATGTCATCTGACTCTGACTTCTGCTCTGGCTCTGGCTCTTGCTTTTGCTCTTGCTCTCGCCCTGCTCGTCCGTTGGCTTTGGCTTTAGCTCTCGCTCTCGCTCTCGCTCTGGCTCCTGGTCCTGCCTGGCTATGCCTTAGTTGCATAATGCACTCCGATGGGGCGCTGAGCCTGGCCATATTGTTATTGCAGTCGTTTGGCCATGCTGTCGGAAATGTAACGGCATGCCAAAATGGTAAACATTCAGAGAGAAAGAGAGAGAAGAGAGACACACAGGAACATGCATAAATAAGTATGTGAAAGGACCGTGTATTATTGCTGACAGTAATTGCGATGGATAGTAAATTATTAAAATGTTTATTTGCGGAGTTAGCCATTTACTGACAGCAGAAGAGACCAAAAGTTGCATCACACTGCGTATGATTGATATGATGGACTGCTATCAAACCAGGGAATTCTGTCTCGGCGGGTGTTGCTTGCTCAACGCTGCGGGGGATAACCAACTAAATTCACTTCCGTTTAATTTCCAGCGGCGGCCACACAGTTTTCGGTACAAAAGTTTTGGCCACTAACTGCAGCTCTCAAAAGTTGGCTGAGCCAAAATCAATTTGGTGCTCCCCGCATTGGTTGGCCTTTTAATTAGCATTTGTAATTATCGTAATTACATTGGCCTGTGGCGAAATTAGATAATTATTTGAGGGAGGTCTCTCGTCCGAATCCATTTGCCATTTTCCCTTGCAGAGCAGGAAAGTTATGTCAAATAGCATTACGAATGCCATAAATGGGACAGCAAGCCGTAACAATGTCCATTCTGTGGCCAGCGTTGTGGGCTGCTGGATGTGGATGATCAGCTTATTGTTCCCGCCCGTATCCACGCACACGCCCACGAATTCAAATGGAAACGTCGCGTAGCGCATTTTGATTGCAATTGCACTTGAGTGCCTGCATAAAAATGCGCATTATATAAATTTTCCCCTTGAAGTGCCGACATTGTAGTTACACTGAATGCACTTGTATCCACTCATACGTACGCACGGGTATATGCGTGGCTGTAGCTGTGTCTGTGTTCGTGCGTGGCCATTTTGCATCTCTTGTGTTCGGGTAATTGTTTTGCGTACATTTCCGTTTCCGCTACGCTGCACTTGAATGGCTTTAATTTTCGCAATTTTTATTTACAGCCATAGGAGTCCTATCAACGACTCTAATAATGGACCAATTGTTCGCGCATGCATCAGAATTTGCATGCACTTTAAAGCACGCAAAAAGCAAGCATAAGCAAAGGCTATTGTTGGAAGCTGCCGAGCTTTTTCGGCAACTCTGACTCCACATTTACGACAATTATTCTCCGTTTTAGTTTTTGATATATTTGTTTATTATTTTACGAATTTATACAATTGATAGGGGGCGTGGCCGTGAACTACGATTCGGTGCGTTAAACTTCACATTAATTTAGAGCTCGATTAAAATAACGGGTTCGCATTGGACATAGAAAATAATTGGACTGCTCGGAGATGAGCGGCGATCGACAATATTTTTGACTGGTCCGCAGAAAAGGGCGAAGCAATTTAAGCACTGTGAGACGAGTGCTGTGAGGGAGCGATGAGCGCGACAATAGCATATTAATATAAGAGATTATAAAGAGAGTATAAATATAAACAAGTCGAGCTGATCTTAACAATTATATATTTGCTGCTGCTCCGAACAGCTAAAATAATGATCAAATCTAATCCCAAGCGCTCATCTGATAGATATAACACTATCGCTTCTAAGTCCCAGCTAAAACATTGCACATATGTATGTATGTAGTACATATGTACGAGTAGATACCACTGTGCATGTACCTATGTACATATCTTCAGGTTTTCTATTTATTTATTGGTTTCCTCTATTGATTCCATATTCATACTGCTTTTCAACTTTCCACAGACAAATGAATCTCTTTTTGAAACTGACACAAATTACGCGTACGAAACAGGGAACAGGGGACGAGGGTCGGAGGATGAGGCGTTTAAGCCGCTTGCCGGTTCGCTCTCCCAATCGCATTGTGTGTGCTGCAAACTTGTTTGTTTGCCAGCGGGGTGCAATGAATCCTTGCTGGAAACTTGTTAGCAACATTTAAAGGAGAACGAAACTTGCAAGTTGAAAAAGTTTTTCAATTTGAGCCCGTTGCGCGCCATCGCTCTGAAACTCGTCGCCACGCCGCTTGCTCGGGCTTGGTCTCAAGTTTTGCGCTTGTTAATTTACCACTAAAAAGTGCATTGGCCACATTTGAATTATTCCATGCCATTGCGTGTCTGCGAGGACAGTTTGTTGAACTTGAGACACGCTGCACCGTACCGCCGCCACACACATTCCCCCATCCTGCGTCTGGGGCATGCCGAGCCTTGAGCTGCTCATTTAGCTTTAATTAAAATCTATAATTGCAAAGCAGAGAAATAGTTGACGACAGCCCGCATAGCAGGAAGTTGCTTTAAGGCGTCCATAAGAATGCCACAAAATATTTAAGACCCCATTTTCTCGAACCCTTCGTGTGTCCGCGTGTTTTTGTGATGGGTGGTATGTGTTTGTACTTGTGTGTGGGGGGTATGGGGGATAAAGAAAAATGGTGGCAGTAATAATAAAAATAAAACTATTCGTAGTGTTTATTTAAGTTTAGAAATTGTACAAATTTTCGTAAATTGTTTTGTGCTTTGCCACGCTTGTTACAGGCCAAAAGAACCAAAGTTTTCCCAGCCATCGCCTAGGTATTGTGTGTGTGTGTGTGCTACTCTATTTATACCCTCCCCTTATCCCACACCCATCAAGACCCCACGGTTCGTGCAGCATTTTCTTTTTTTGCCTTTTCTGTCGTGACTGCAGCAAAGTTTTAGTTTGGCAATTTTGCTTTTCCGTTCGCTTCGCTTCTGTTCGTTTTTTTTTATTCGTTTGCCGTTTTTTGTTCTCTGTATTTTTCTTACTTTAGCAGTTGAGTTTCGCCTATTTTTTTGGGGAATTTTTGTTTCGTTTTGTGCTTTGTTAGTTCCGTTTCCGCTCGACGCTAGCGCGCAGCACACACTCCCCTCCCCACACACACCGGCGCCACTCCACGGCCAGCCCTGACTGCTCCATTTTCGCGACTGGTTCGCTCGTTTTTATTTCATGTGGTGTTGTAAACTTATTTCCCCGTTCACTGATTTATTTTCTAAACAATTAAAGAAAAACACAAAGCACGAAACACCAAGCAGCAATCACAGGCCGGGGACAAAGAGGAAGTCCCCACAAGCGACACAGATAGCAGAGTGTGTGGGGCAACTTTATGAATTTTTCAGCTGAATTATTTGCCGGAAAGAGGCAGGAACAGTTTACTGCCATGCGGCAAGCGGCAGGTGAAAGGAAGCTGCTCAAAGAAGCTCAAAGCTGACTGAAAACTGAAAAACAAAAAATAAAACCAGCTACCGATGTATTTTCCATAATAGCGCCTAGAAAAGCAGAGTAAAGCTAACAACCTATGTACCTATGTACATATGTGCTCCATCTGGCGGAGTATGTAAATTCTGTATCCGAGCTGTAGCCGAGGTAATCTTCTGTGCTCTGGTTCGAACCACCGGACCATTAGTCTCTGTTTTTTTTTTTTTTTTTTAGTATTCTTGGGCCCCCTCTGGCTTACAGGGACTTATCCTTGATGCATCATGGGAGCTGCTGCATCCTGCCTGTACCCTGACAGGAGCGTTCGCCGCCGAATAACTAATAATACGTGACTGCACTGTTTTCATAGAAAATTAATTTCGTTTTTGCCTTTCCACGTGTGTCTTCCCGGCACATAAATCTTGGCAGGTATTTCATTAAGCCAGCGACAGGCGATGTCGCAGCGCACCGCTGCTCATAAATATGTGAAGACACCCCGCAGACACGCCTACCGCCATCGCAGGGGGTACAGCAGTGGCAACTATGCGCCAGACGTACGTACACACATATGAACATATAGTTTCAACTATAAAGTCATGTAATCGTGTTCATAATTCGCGCCAAGACAACTCAACTGAAACCCACCCATCCCCCCATTCACCCAATCGCCCATCAGCCCCATCCACCCACGCCAGCCATCCGGGATAATGTTTAACGCGGCACTGCGAACAATAAAGCGCAGCAGCAAGACTATTACATACACAAGTACACACAAACACACCTCTACTCTGAACTCCCAACGGGACTGGGTCGCGCCGGGCTGGGCCGTAGGATAACTTTTCCGTCGCTCCTTCGCTCCTTCGCTCCTTTGCTCCTTCAAGAAAAACTACTGAAATTATGCGCATTTATCAAAGAAGCAGAGGCACAGAGGAGTAGGGACAAAACGCAGAAGAACGCAAAGAAACTTGTACCAGCGAAGGAAGCGCGCACAGTACACCCAACTACAAGCGCAATTACATGCACTAACACACATACTACTGCATGGCACACAGTCACACGTCAGGGAAATGTGCATGCAATTTGGTGTCAGAAATTATAAACTCAACATACAAACGCGCAACATAAATTTACACAGATCGCACAGAGCGACATGCGCCTCAGCCGTGTGTGCCCGGCCGGGCAACAGAGAAGAGTTCCACTGCCAGTTCCAACCGAACGCCCCAAAGACGAGACATTGCTGTGGTATTCTTGATATAACTCAGAAAGCACCTTAAGGCTGTTCGAGGTGTGCCAACGAACAGCTAGACCGATCAGTTGGTCTGACTGACCCCTTTGGGTTGGCCCATTCGATCCTCTCTTTAGAGATAGTTTATCATGAGTTTTAATCCACCTTTTGTGCCATTGACTGTTGTGCAACATAACCACGAGAGTCATGAAGATGCGCATCAATGCAACCCATAATCAGCTCAAATATTTAGAGAATATTTGTATTGATTGATAATCGAATTCCTCGATCAATTATAAGCTTTAAATTATTTTTATGGCCATCAATTTCAGCTAAAGCTGAGATTCTGGCTATCCAGTTGGGTGCGGGTAGTCCATCATCTGGGCCAAAAGCTTTCACTTTCTTTATCGCTTTGCCACGAAATCCTCCAGCTCGAAATCTTGGTCTCTGTTTTATGCAAATTGTCGCTTTCATAAATGCATGAAATTAATTTCGCCTCCAAACGTTGCATATCTCACTATGTGGATGTGTGTGTGTGCGAGTGTGTGTGTGCGAGTGTGTGTTTGAGTTTTGATTGATTGTTTTCACTTTGCGGTGAAAGCTTTGGGCAAAGTTTTTGGCTCGCTTCCTTGCCTTCCAAGCAGAGTCCTCGGGCTGAGCGTGAGAAATGCATTTGAATTTACAATGTGTCAGGCGGAGCACCATTAATATGCCTTTCCCTCTGAGTGGGTGGCCCCGAGTACACTTTGGTGTTGGGGCAAGGGTTTGTGGGCCTGATTTTTTGTGGGCCTTCCCTACTCTGCCCAGCACCAGCAGCATATTTATGATGGCCGGGCCACAACTTTAGCAATGCATAAATATTTCCACACGCCGACACCTCCCGGCCAGATAATAACGACTTGAATTTACGATAAACGCTTTCCATACCGCATTTCTTTCTTCTTTCCATTCTGGCATTCTTTCTTTATTTTCGGTTTTGTTTCTGTTGTCGGCTGCCGTCCGCTCCAGCCATGCGGACTATTTTCAAGGACAATACGCAGGCCACATAATGTGAACCGGTTGCCATTAAAAAGGGATCCGGGGAGTGTGAGTGGGATCTGGGACTACGGCAGAAAGGTTGTCCGGCCGCAAATGTTTCTCTTTCGTTTTCGATTAAGAGGCGGAAGTCCGCGGCCCGGCCCGGCCACGTTGCCCGTGGCTCGGCTGGTCCGTTACCCGTTGCGTGGTGGACATCATTGCCGCCATTAAGCTCTAATGACCGTAATAAATAATAATTTATTTTACCTGCAGGGAACACCGCACTAAACCACACCACTCTAAGCTTCCACACCACCCAAAACCTACCAAAACCTTACCTAAGGCATGCATGAGGATCTCAATTTGATGTGTGTGTGTGTTGTTGAAGCTCGAGCAGTGCTCTGGAGTGGCACTAAAAACAAAAGGTTTTTGTTGCATAACCAATACACGAGTATTAATTGTTCTCCTTGGCTTGGCTTGGGTCGGATTCTCATGGCAGGGATTTAAATGCCATTTTATAGCCGCCGGCAGACCAAGTTGCAGACGTGTCCTGTATCGAATCGAATCGAATCGAAACAAGCAACGCTGAATCTCGTTTGGATAAACTTATCTAAGAGCCCTATCCTGCTGGCTTATAGTGATTGGTAATTACAAACACACAAACTTCTGTGTTGCCTAATGTATGCTTATCAAAATTCTGTGTCATTAGAATGGACGGGAAATTACTAGAACGACACCGGGTAGGGCAGCCAGGTGCGACTTGGGACCAGCAGAAGGCCATGACGAGCAGGTGTCGGCGTCGAATTGTATGCCTAATTCAGCCGTGGAAGTGCCCTGCCTTTTGGAAAATTAAATTTGATGGTTATTTGACGCGTGGCCAAATCATTTAATGAGCCGTATTATCGGCCCCAGCACGGAGCGCGGACCACTTAGCTCCTCAGAGTGCGAAATCAATAAATACGGGCAGCTCAAGCTCAATGCCCTCCTCCCACACCATCGAAGAAGAAGCCAATTCCCGACGATAGGGGCTTTAAGGCGAAAATTCATTTTGTTTCGACAAAGGAAAATGCATCCCCGCATCCCCGCACAAAAACGAAAAGCTTAAAAAATGCACTGACACTGGACAATGGGCGGCGGGGACAAATTTTATTAGAGAAAGTTCCATCTGAGTCAGCTGGCAATAGAGAATGGCATGGGGATGTGGGGAAAAAATAAAATCAATAGATGACAACGTCCCCGACAATGGTGGCATATGCTGCAGCGCCCAATAAACATGGGCGTGAAAACCACAAAATTTTATGCAAACTCATAAAATGATTTTTACAGCTAGGCAACAACAGCAAAAAAGGAGGCCCATTGTGGTAGAGCCACCCAGTTCCTCCCGGCAGCCTGTCAGCCCGGCAGTCAGGCAACGGCGCGTCTATAGATGGCCACATAAAACTCCTAACAAAAACTGCAGTAAAACATGGAGCGCCAGAACGTGTTTGGTTTTGGTTTGTTCGGTTTTTGGGGCGTCGAGGCCGCTGCCAGCGTCAATATTTTTCCTAAGGCGATTTCAGAGCTCGCCAAACAACCGCAAAACAGCCAACGGATTTTAATATATGTATGTACATATGCACATACATCTGTGTATGAGTGTGTGTGTGTTCCCCTCTAAAAACCGATCAGAGAATTGAATGTAGCTTCGGGTGGGGAGGATGGGGATTTGGTGGCAGAATATATGGATGCCAAATCAGGGGCAACCAATATAAACTGCCCTCCAAACGAGCATGCAGGCAGGCAAACAGCAAAGCTGGGGCTCGCATTCGGTCTCGACCGCCTACAAGCACGCCTCAAATAATAGAAATCGAAATGGACAGGCCACTAGCAGCGGCGGGCTCGACCTCAGAGGCTTTTGCGAAACAGTTGGACAGTCATGACTATTGAACTAATATCGGGGCTGCTGGGAAGAGGACTTGGTAGGATTTGGCAGAGCCGCCGTCAACTGCCAATTGCTCCCCGAGCGACACACATTTTTCCCTTTTTATGAAAGGCATTAGAAAATCGCCCGAATATCTGCACCTCAGAATCAGAGCACGTGTATAGATGTATGGGAAGAAATGGATATGGATGCACAGCTTACAAACATCAAACAAAACTCCCGAAAATGTTCGGTGAAGTGTGCGAGTGCGTTATAGTCCCAATTGGCGCCAGCTGCTTACCTTGCCGTTCGTGTTGTCATTACACTTTCGACTTGGGTGTTTATGCTTCAAACTTCAAAGTGCGGCGGAAACAATGCGAAAGAAGTGCCAAAGATTTACATATTATTGATTAGCTGTTTTGCTTCTACTTCTCGATATTGCTTTGCTATTGCTCTGGCTCGTGCTACGCCTCGTTCAATGCGAGCGAAATGCTCTGGCAATAACCAGAGGGGTGACTGAATTCCCCTGGTTGCCATAACCGTAGAATTGGAAGAGCACCAGCAACACGGCACACATCGTGGGGGGGAATGCCACAATACACAAGTCTGATGTGTGAAGCCACCAAGTCATCTATGTAGGTGTGTGCGTGTGTGTGTGTGTGTGCCAGGGTAAAATTAAGCAAATCCCAGCCAAGCATGCAATCATTTAAGAGAACGGGTTCTGGAAGCAGGAGATCTCTTCCAGGATTGCATGCTGGGTTCATTAAACTTAAGCCTGGTAGAGAGCCCGACACCGGCAGCGACCCCAACCCTTCACCTGCCATTGCCCCGCATAGTTTGCCAGCTCGTGCCCGCACTCAAACATTTCAATTACCCTCACCGTGCCATTACCTGCTCCTTGCAGCTTTAGCTGGGCCCTTTGGCTGGGCAAATGCATGTGTTCAAAGGGCTTTGTGATTTCTGCAGCTGCCTCATTGGAAATCATTGTCAATGCGACGTTTCCGCCTGTTCCCCATCGTGTTACTTATAATTATTGTGGGACAATTGTACATGGCCCCGTTCCATACGGGTTAGAGCTTGGACTGTTGCTGGGAGAGTGTAGAAATGCAATTGACATACGGACAGCATCAAATCTTCTTCAGACTTTCACTTCATTTCCATTTACAAAGCCATTACAAATGCAGCATTCTCAAGCCGAGCAGAGCAGAATAAAGTGGATGGAGGGGGAAGCCGAGCCGGTACTCGTACTAGAAAAACGGGGCAGAAATATTACATTTCTGCTCGTCATTGCCGCAACATTATTTTCTTGAGTTAATTGCGACTGGGATCATCGTAGGGTCGGGCCACAGCGAGAGGTGGGACTGGCAGCGGAGTAAGCCCGGCACAAAGCAAGAGTTCCATTTAAAAATAATGAGTTTTCCGGATAGCATGCAAACAAGCAGCCTGGGCTTGGCCTGGAGAGGATGGAGTTGAGTCATACTACAAACACAGCCAAAAAAATTAACTTTTGCCTTAATTATAAAGCTGACAAAACGGGCAAGCGGGAGTAGGCGCTGGGAGGAGGTCAGGAAGCATCCCGAATTAAGTCAATCCTACCAGATGGGAGATGGGAGATGAATACCCGATAGCTGGAGGGACTTCTTCCTATTCCGGCCGTTGCCAAAAATATTCCCACAGTCAGCTCCCCGAGGCCCGAATCCAGATAAAGTTCTGATGGCAAGAGCCAAGGGTCAGCGACAACGGCAGTCCAGGCCCAGGCCCAGGCCCAGACCCAGACCCAGACCCAGGATCAGCTCTTCAGTCCCGCTGCGGGCATTGAATATTTTAATTAATTACAGAGAGCTGCAATTGCAAATCTTAAATAAAATGAAAACGAGAGCAAGACCGGGAGTATAATTATTCAAAAGCAAATGCGAATGCGAATGCGAATGCAAATGAAAGTAAAAAGTCAGTGTGTATCCCTTGCAGCACACGAAAATATTTAATTCCCATGGCCCAGGAGGCCCGCCACATCCAAAAGGAGAGAGGCCGTAAATAATGGAAGATAATGCAATCCGAGCACCAAATCAAACAGCATTGCTGGAACGTTTCTGTTTCGCTCCCAGGGGTAACACCAAATTCCTAGACGCTGTTGTAAATGAGCCTGAAGAAGATACACAAACACGATGAAGCAAGCCACTAGACTAAGTGGAAATCATCGCAAGACAGTTGTGTTTTTTGGTTGCGGAAATTATGCGGTTTTTTTTGGTTTCCATCTCCTCTCAGTCACCGGCTTGCCCTGAAATCCAATCGAGCAGAGGCCTCATTATTTAGTTTGAGCTCTTGTTTAGGGGCATTTAAATTCGAATTGCTTTTTCGGTCTTATCTCCACCTCTTTTTATGATCTTTTAAATGTAATTGCCCCACATTATGCAGATGTGTGCGGAATATGTATGCTTTAGTTATTTGCTTCCCATAAACACTGACGGGGTAATAAATGAATTGCCATTTCATTTGCAGTTTCCCCAGTCTCGAACGTGTGTGTGTTTGTGTGTGAGAATTTGCACAATTTATCTTTTGTGCATCGTAAATCTTGTTGCCTTTTCAGCATTTTCGTAAAATTTATTTCCTTATTAAAACTTTTGCCCCTTTTATTTGATTCAATTCTGAAGCGTCCTACCGAATCCGTCGGGCCAAAGGTTCTCTGAACGGACCTGCTGCACATATCGTATGTTTGCTAGGTGAGTGTAAGCCATACAGAATGTGATGTATATAACGACTGTTTGGGTTTTTATTTGTGGGCTCCAGGCAGCAGAAGGAGCAGCAGCAGTCGTCCTACAGAAGGATGCCGATGCCAAGGCCGCCTGCTCTCTGCCCAAAAGTAAAATAGTTTTCGAAAAAGCATTCAACTTTATCGTGCGTTTCCTGGGAAATTAACATGCTGCCTCCATTCTATTTCTCTGTTTTTAGATGTCTCCGTAGATCCTAACTAGCTCGTTTACGCCCTCCACATCCCTCCTCAACCCGTAACCCTTATTCCTTCGGCAGTAAAAAATCCAATGCCTGTGTGCGCCTATGACTGTCTACACATTTATGGGTGCGTGTGTGTGTGTGTTTGGCTCAGCACTAAACTTTTATTTTGGATTAAGTCAATTTGGCCAACAACCCATACAGGGATGGAAAAAAGTATTTTTCATTTGCTTGGCCAACCTTTTTATTAACAACAAAGTCGCTCCACATCAAACTATGCACGCAGGCCCCCCTCACACTCTTCACGCTACCATGTCGATTGTCTGTTCTCGCCCATTATTACGTATACGGAGCGTAGTCTCGACGGTGTAATCGACAAAGTTAAATTTCGCACTCTCCGGCACTCGACTGGTCTGGGCCTGATTTTCGATTCATCCATACGGCCGCATATTACGGGTATCAGCGCGTTTTTTCTCGTCGTATCCGCCAGAGACTCGTTTTGGGCAGCAAGTTTAAAGCACGCCATAAATTATGTCGGAAGCTGTTGGCACGCACACTCAGTCGACTCGAGCCACAGCTAGTGCGAAAGGCAAAGCCTGAGCAGCCCTTTTTCGCTGGCTGATTGCTTGATTTATCCACTGTCTTTAGGCTAAAGACTTTATTGGAAAAGTTTGATTGGAGTCCTCACTACTCAAGCTGTCGCTCTGACTGACTGACTGACTGACTGACTGCTGGCTCATTGCGGTCGCGGAGCTGGTGCGGAGGAGCCCTGATTGCTTCATTTTGGGCAAACAATGAGGGTGGACGCTGTTCGGCTTGATTGACGTCAGCTCGCTGGGGCCATAAATCATACATGCACACGCCAATAAGTCACAATTTTGAAGTGTTTAAACATTAATGGGGCCTCCGCACAACTGTAGTCAATCAATAAATGATAAGCCTGTGCGAAAAAATGAGCCATTAAAAATGCATTGCCCGCACAGTGTCTATCCCCCAAGAGGGCAAACAGAGCAGGAACACAGGAAGGTGCGATCCGACTGCAGTTAGCGAATGCATTAATCATCAGCTTAGGCACACTTTTGGCTTTTGGTTTCTGCCCCAACAACAGGGACAAATCTCAATTACAATACTCAAGCGGGGGCTCTTAAGCGATAGTCGAAGGAAGGAAGATGTTGATGCCATATATTATCATGTTATATTTAATTGAATATACATATATTCTTATTAATTTAACCAGAGCAAGCCCAACAAATTGGATCAGCTCTCTCAAAGCTCAGGTCACATGTGGACAACATTTTAAAATTGGTTTATTAAAAAAAGCTTTTAGGCATCGTTATCGAATGAACCATAAAATTAATCCAGCGTTAAGAGGCGCCCTGTGAAAAGGCCAGAATAAACTCTTTGCTCTCTTCGCCTGACATTGTTGAATTTATTATCTTGAGCATAAATCAAGTTTAAATTGTATGCCATCCAGCTCTTACTCACTGGCTCGGTCCCATAATGAAAAAGTACATAAAAATGGTAATTACCTGCAGGACTCCTCTCGAAGCCAGCATACGGGAAGATGATGTCTTTAATTACAGTCACCCAGTGCAAACAAAACCTGTGCCAACAACCTGGCAAAATCTTTTAATTCTACCACAATTATCAACGCGTCTGGCATATGCAATTGAATGTATGTATTCCCTTTCCAGCTACCCTATTCCGCTTCATGGCAAAGTCATCTGGCAAGGGATTTTGGCTAAATCCTGCGGTTGCCCCGACATCCTTCTTGGCCCTTGGAAGACTGCTTACACTTGTTAGATATAATTATACTCTCCATAGGGTATCTTACAATTGAGTATATGTTTGCCACGCAGTGATGAAAGGATCTCAAGCTGTTATTGTCAAGACAGTCTGCATTTTTCCTCTAAGCTCAGCCAACCTGTATCCAAATGGGAAGAATATGGTATACAAGGGTATTAAACCCTTCGGTCCACGTACGTAGCTATCCTTTTCTTGTTTTGCTTCTCCTTTGTAGGTTTACGGCCTTTTCTTGCTAATGATTGCCGGCAGACTACGACTACCCCACCCACGTGACTTGGTGGCGTGCTATGTGTGTTTGTGTGTGTGGCTGTATGCCTGAGTGTGTGGTGGAGATTTCGGTCTCTGCCGTGTGGTTTTATATGAGATTTGCAAATTGCCTTTTATAATATTTAATACGCCATGTTGCCGTACAGCTTGGCTATAAGTACGTACTGTTACTACTCCCAGACTCTGGCTTAGCATTGCTGCCCCGGTCGAGGCAGTTTTCTACTTCCATTCTATGTCGTTTACAACATTTTTATTACTTTATACGACAAAGTAAACGTCTGGAGCTGCTGTTGGCCTCTGAAGTATGAGTATCTGCGAATTGTCGCCTGGCTGCCCTTCCACTTTTGAATGACGGGAAGCCAATGGTTGGGTGGACTCACAGATAGTGCTCCTAATGTTTCCTCTGGAGGTTTTTATGTGCAATTAATGTGCGTTGTATTCTCTAATGATATGAGAACGACAGCCGTCGCTTATTTATATGTTTTAATGAATAATCCGTCGTAACATAAATCATACGCCTCGCTTTTCTCACGGCCAATGCAAATAAATCAAAGCGAGTGCCAGAGCCAAGGGGCCAGTGACCCTTAAACCGGGGTCCTGGCACGCCCGAACGCCTTTCACATGTGTCTTCGCCCACCACCTGCGCAGACCCTTCGAGTGGCTCTGTTCCTGACTGAAGCCCCGACTGAAGTAGTTTTCCCTGCCCCGCGCGTGTTGACATTTTTACACATGGGATGTGATGTTAATACCAACAACGCCAAGATTTATGGTACTCCCCATGCCCCTGCTCGTGACACAAAGTTATTGTTGCCACATCTGTTGCCTCGAACCTATCAATACCAAATTGCAGTCGCTTAAAATATGCTTAAGGCTGTCAGACTCGACAGGGGGCATTAGGAAGGATGAGGCAGAGTTTGGCAACTTGATTATCCGACATTCATACCCCTTGTCACACCAAATTAGGGTTCCGACGATGACCAGAGGATCGGCTAATGTCCCCTCATTAGGAGCAGCCCGCATCGCATTCCCTTTTTGTTTAACTCGCTTTTTTCTGGATTCTTTTGTGGTTTTATGGTTGCCGCTTTTGTTGTTGCGTTTGCGGCAGAAAATAAAAATAAATTTAAAAACACCCCATGCAGAATATGCAGCCATGCGTATAATTAATCTGTTGGCATTAATTGCGGCAAGGGCTGGAAAACAGCATTTCCAGAAAGCAGAGCAGCAGGAGGGGAAACAGAAACAGAATCACAGAAGGCTGAACGGAAAGCCTGCAATTATTTTAACGCTCACTGCGGCGAGATAAACTAAAGCGGACACTTCTTCCACTCCCGCACTTCTTTGCTGGAATATCATTGAGAGGCAGTACCAGGCATGGTAGGCAAAAATGCTAGCAAAGCTGCTGCCAGGCAACAGCGGGGAAGTCAGAGTAGTCTATTGAACAATCTGGGCCACCAAGAGCAGCTCCAGCCAGTTAAAGCTGATTGGCTTGGCCTAGCTAAATACGGTTTAAAGACATCTTTAGCTGGGGCATCCACACTTTGCCTGACTGACTATCCATCTGTCTGTCTGTCTCTATGTATATCTATCTGTCGTTCCATCTTGCAGGCGTAATTAATTGCTGACCAAGTTGGGTGCACGCCAACACATTTTCACCTGGGCAAACTCAAGGAGGAGCCCCAGAACCAGCCCCAGACCCAGAAAGAAGAGGAGAAACGACTGCACAATTTATAAAAGTCAACACTTGAACACGTTCCAGCATTTCACAGAGCCCGAGCACTCCCCAGAACCGCCTACTGGCACCAGCACTGGCTCTGGGTGCCATTCCACTTCATTTTATTATCAAGCGTATTTTTGCACGTAATTGTTTTGACGTCACTTTGCAAATTGTCCTTTTTTTCTGCCACCGCCACTGCCCCAAGTGCCATCCTCCCTCCTCCTCCTATTGTGACCTCAGCTGATACTATTGGGTTTTTTGCTCAAATAGTTCATTAACCAAAAGCATTGCAATTAATTTTCTCATGTCAAGCAGTCCATCTGCATGTGAAACTGGCGGATGCCAGTTCCCATAAATCGATACAGTTATCAAGTCTTAATGGAAGGACTGTGAGTGCACAGGACTGTGGGGCATTATACACGTATATCTTTTGGGAATTCTCTCGTTCGTTTACTTACCAGCGCTACGATGATGGTATCTAAAAATAGAAGAAATAAACACAATTAGTAGGGGATCAAAGTGGTGCGAATTCGGGGTTCAAAGTGCAGGCCCCCAGCGATAAGGACGAGCAAACAGAGTAAAGTTTTTCAGCGTCTGTTGTGTTTGGCAGCTGCGCCTGCAACACAAACAGCAGACCCCCAACTTGCGCATAGATACAGCCACATACAGTCAGTGAGAAAGAGTGAGACAGAGAGGGTAGGGTGGGAAAGGTACACACATACACACATTCATCCATTGACATTGAACGAGCCGGCCTGATTGCCGCCTGCTGAGTCAGGGATGTCAGCCTAGGCGTCAGCAGTTTGCATGTTATTGACATTACGGCTTGGCGGCAGAAGCAGCAGGAGGAGGAGGTGGTGGATCGCAAGCAAATGTGAATCTCAATCTGACTCTGACTCTGAATCCTAGTCAGGGCAGGGCAGGAGTCTGTTTTATGTGCCCTTTGTAGCGGCTTAAGTGCAATCAGACTGCGCGAGCCCAAGTCTCATTTCCCCAACATCAGCGTCATCATTCGCCAATGCCACTTCAGTGGAGCTGAAGCTGGAGCTGGAACTGGGCCTGTCATCGGGTTAGAGTCAGACAACCCATGGCAGTCTCCTAATCCGCTGTCAGCCAGACCAAAGAGTAGATCAGAAGGCCTCCTTCTTCGTGCTGTTTCAATTAAATATTGGCAACGTTCTTCTGAAAAAATGAAATAAATTAATTATGCTCGCCTCGCTAGTCGCGTGCTCAGGGGAGCTGAGGCAACAGAGCTTCTGGCGAAATAATTAAAAAAGGACACGCTGGTCCAATCCGAAAAAGTAATTATTTGTCTCACCCGATCTGCTCCCTTTTCGCTCTGTTTGGGCCAGCAAACTTTTACAGCGAATTGAAATTAATGAAAATAAATTTTCAGAATTGTTTTCAACCCCTTCTCGCAGGGTGCAGGCCGCTGAAGTTGACTCTTGGAAATGATTTGAGTGTAATAAAGCAGAGGCAAAACAAACCAAAGTAAGCCAAAGTAAAAGGACGAAGGGTCCGGCGAAGACCCATCATCCATCGCCCCCTGGCCCATCACTCCAAACATCATTGGCGGCAATAGCGAGGGCGGCCCGTGGGGCTGCTCTGACTTGGCACATGAAAGCACTTAAGAAATTTAGTTCTTGTTCTCAATCTTGTATCTGAGGTCATTTCGGGGGTCACAGAGGACCCAGGCGGTGGACCTTTCCCGAACCGCCCCGTCCCACTCTTTTGGTTTGTTTGACCGATCAGAAATCTTGCAAATGCCTTTGACTCTGACTTTGGTTTCGGTTTGGGTTTGGGATTAGAACATGTTAGGGGGGGGTGGGTTCCACCCGCGAGAACAATGCTCCCTCAAACTTCTGCTAATCTTCAAGCCAATTCGGTGGGCATCAAACTAATTAAATATTCGATTAGCAACAGAGACCAGAGGCAGGGCGTACCAACTGACAAATTAAAATCCATTAATATTCTTTCGCATCCCGATTCATTTTGCATGCTCACTGGCCAGGTTGTGCTCCGTGCTACCATTTGCGCGAATCCCTTGGTCCACTCTCGTTCTGTGTTGCATACACTTTTAATGCGACTATGGCCAGAAGCGCGCTGCCATTTGTTTATTTAATTAAGCCCATTAAATGACAGCTACTTTCGGTAGCTTTCCTCTTTCCTCATCCGCCCCTCGACTTAGTTTGTCCATATGCTGCGGACACACACACATGCATAATTAATGGGGAGCTTGGCAGCTTCGTCTGATTATGAGCATATTGAGCTTTGTTTTGGCCATATTGTGTCGGCAACTGGGAAGAACCGACCGCCTCTGGCATATGTTGCAGAGAAATTCAGCTTTATCCCTTTTAAGCCGCCTCGTCTGACATTTAAAACGCCTAATTAGCTGCGGGCTCTCCGACAGCGATCCTGTTTCTCTTCCTAATGAAATTATTGGAGCATGCCTCTCATTCATCTATCCTAGCCATATGGCCCATGACATGAAATGACCTCTTATTAAGTATGGCCAGCTGCAAACAAATTGAATTTATTCAAAATGTGGCACATTGTGGGCGTGAACTCGTGTGTCCCTACGACTACCTCATCCACCACCCCTACCGTACCTAAGTAAAACTTTGACCCAAAGTATTCCAATCCCAATTCCATGCCCCTACCACAGCATTCAACTTGACTATTCCCATTTCCAGCCCGTACCCGTGCCCGTATCCATGTCCATTTTCATGCATGGACACACCTCAGAGTGGAGAGTTATTTAAAAAGGAGCAGCCGCACATCCTTGACCACTGAAAGTGGGCACGGTACGAGTGCCGGTATGGTATGCCCAATTTCATTCATTTGAATTGTGCCTCCAGAGCCGCATTTTACGATGGCGATTATGCCATTTTGACATTTTATTTTATTTATTTGTGTGGCCAGGCGAAAGGTCAGTGCTAAAGAGATACGAGCATCGCTGGATCCCATCCCATAAATTAGTGCACTTCCGTTCCTGCAGGGCCTCGGCCTCTTGGGCGTCATGGGTAGGAGGTAGCGGTCACATAATCCCCTCAAGTTTATTGAACTTTATGAGCTGGGATTACATGCCGCAACCAAGTGACAGCCGACGGGGACCCTTGGCAATTTATGTGCCTACGTGTGACTGACAAGTTTATGTTTTCATTTTTCTGGATCTCATAAATTTCCGCCGATACTGGGAGATTTAAAAATGAGTGCCACTGAACTCGAGTATAAATTTGCTAGGCCGGGGTTCGTGACTCAAGCTGTGAGGCTCCAGTGTAGCCCGAGCCCAAGCCTGGGACTGAATTATGAGCTCAAGACTCTACTTGCCAGCGAAGGGTTTATTGAAATGAGAGGCAAATTAGAGCCAAAGTCCGTCCCCGTCCTCCGTCCCAACTCGTGCTATTAATAAGTTCGATGGGATGGATTCATTGTGCGGGTGGGTGGTTTGCTTTTCCTTTGAAAACGGATTGTAATGCCATTATGCACACATGGCTGCATCCTGGGTGGCACATCAAAATCGATTGCCACTATTTGAGTTTATTTTGGGGAGTCCAAACAATGCACGATGGTGTTTTAGCCATCAACTGATTTAATGTTGGAATTTGTGAGGTTGCCACAGTTCTCACAGGATGCCAGTAGTGAGTGGAGCGTGGAAACCGGAACGATCCTCTACGAGTTGTGTTTAAAAGTTTATTTTTATCTAAACATGCAGACGGACGAAAAAAAGTGGCAGCACGGCCTGAGTGAAAATGGTTTGCACAAGCCAAGAGTGTGTTTTTCATGGCCCCGGGTTTCCACTTCACTTTTTCCCCCTTTACTTTACTTTACTTTACTTTACGTTGCTTTACTTTACTTAACTTAACTTCAGTTTTCGTTTCGCTTCGTTCCAGTGGAGTTTTTTTGTACAGCAAAAAGCCTTTCAGCGCTGAGCCTTTAAAGCGAATTGAATTTGCCGAACATGTTGTTTTTGCGCTTCCTGCCGTGCACTTTGCCATTTATCGTTGCCGCTGTCCACTCTTGCGGGTCTTTCCCCCTTCTGTCAGTCTCCCCCTGGCTGCTTTGCTCATTGTGCCGGAATGACCAATTTTTGTGATTTTCAATTAAGTTAACTGTGAGAGTAGCTGCCTCTCGCCTCTCGCCGGATCACTGGTATTTTGTAGCAGTTTAAACAGCTCCCGGCTGCACTTGCTCTCGCAATCACAATCACAGCTCTTGCTCTGGTTCTGGATCCGGCTAACGCTCCAGCTGGAGCTACAGATGCCACATTTCTCTGCGGCTAGCCAGGGCGCTCGGTACCATTAGCTGGGAAATTTATCTACATGCACTTGACAGGTGGCCAGTGCAACGGCTCCGGCAGGGTAGGGTAGGGAAGGAAAGGGCAGCACAGCTTGATTTAGTTGGGTTGAGCTGGGCTGCCACACTAAATTGGACCGCCACTTGATGTGGCAGCCAGCCTTCCGCATGGACATGGCCGTGAACAGACAGACACATGCCCCCGGGCAATTGTGCGCTCGTGCTTCTGCAGCTTCTTCTCCTTCTGGTGAGAGACTGATGCGATGCGATGCGATGCGATGCTCTGCTATGCGATGCTGTGTGGTCTGCTAAGTGCTTGCTGCTAAATTGGCTAAAATTCAATAAGTTAATGGCAGCCCCTTTCCCTGCCCATGTCCCGCACTTTGACAGCTGCAAGCTGTCGACATTGCTCGTTGCACCCAATTTCATTTTGCATGTGCAAAATGTTTACTTTCGGTAGCTGCCATCAGCTCTGATTACATTAGGCATTAAAGCGGGGCTGGGAAGGGACGGGACGGGATAGGATGGACATGGACGAGCATGTTGGCCAAGACAGTCAGGTTGTGGCAATAATTTTGGGTGCTCCCTCCGCTCGTAAAACAAAAAAGGAATCAAGAAAATCGTTCCACTTCATTTGCCACAATCGCCGGAAAATAAAATAGACTTCCAGTGCCATTTGTCCCTGTCAGCTCACAATTTACGATTGACAAACGATGTGCGGAATGAAGCAAAGAAAGTACAGAGCGAGGACGGGGACGTGGATAAGGACTGGCCAGGACCCACTGCCAGCTGCAGCAGAACCAATGAACAAATGAAAAATCCTGCCCACTCGTCGTCACCCTCTCAGAAATAATACAAATTATGGGAGAATTCGAGGGGCGAGCAACTCGCACATTTCTGTTCCTCAGGTATTCATCGTCAGCGTGCGTTAACACACGGTCGTTCAGGGATGTCGATGTCAAATGGTAGACAAAGACTCGTGGATGGATGTGAATGTGGATGCGGATAAGGGAGCGGCAGACAAACCCTTTTAAGATGTCAGGTTGAGTTTTTTCTTGTCTCCAGATGTGTCTAATGAATGCTGACGCTGATTCAAGAGGAACGGCCGCCCGACCATGGGTAGGGCAATGCATGGGACAATCGCTGGAGCCTTTTCACATGCTGCATTCTTTCCTCCGTTCCGTGCTTGTTTTCATACTCAATTAGCCTTGACATTGATTAATACTGACCGTAATTTCATTAAATCGCCTTCTGATATGACCCCACAGCAGCCCCAGCAACAGCACCGCATCGAAGATTCGGGGCCACTCCCTGGACTTTCGACCACGCCCGCAGCCCAAGGCCATGACATAACTTCATTACCGCTTGGGAGGCCCCTTTGCAGTTGATGTACATACGTGTAGAGTCCAACGTGAGCCTGGTACTATGTACTTAATGGCCGTGGCCAGACCCTTTGGGGAACTCCACTCTAACCCTGCCTCTCTAGGTTATGTCGTCAGAGGCATGGTGCAACTTAAACCTTGACAAATGATACGGTTTAATTGTTTGTTCTTTTAGTCTGGATCGAGCTCATTAAATATTCAAACACAACCCGGATTAGCGAGTGGGAAATCGATAAATCGTACATTTTCCATTCTGTTACATTTTGGCTTGCTTAACTACAATCCTGTAGTGAATGTATACCGTAAAAGTCAATATACGTAGGTACCAATTCATTGAGCATAAAACCATTTTTTCACCCGTGGGATCCGATTGGGGTACTGTAGGGAAAAAGAACACCAGAAGCGGTCACACATATTAATCGTCTGTCTCTACCCTAATATATCGATAGCAGGAGTACTCAGTTGCAACGGGAGAAAGAGTGACGGGCGCATGGGGTCGCCGCCAGAGTCTCGTACTACACACATTGTATAATCTGTTAAATTAAGCCAAACCAACTCAAATGGAATAATCTATGAATAACTTAAAATAAATAAACCATCAGTGTCCTTTCTTTAAAAGAGGACTGTGCACACCGTCCCATCATTACGTATACTCAAGTAAACTTCAAGCAATAACTTCAAATCAAAAGAAAACAAAATACATTCATCGGGCCTCCTCTTTTCTATGAATTATTTGAGCCATTGTGTCCGACACCTCAGCGTTCGCCCAGATTAATGCGTATTACAATGCATACACGTAGAAGGCAAAAAGTTAGTGTTCCAGCTGAAGTCCCACTCCCACCTGTCATAGCCATAGCCATGGAAATGGGCATGGGTGTGGGTATGGGGATGGGGATGGGGATGCGGATGTTCCCTTAGTTTTATTTGATGGCCCTGCCACGTGTGTGTGCCGGGGCTGTGCCGTTAAATGTGATATAATAACGTCGACCTGGCTGCATATTTGCTCTTGTTAGCTGTCAAAATAATTGACATAAAGTGGCATGTGTCTTCGGCGTTGTTATTTACGAGCTATACACGCATAAGCGGGCAGCCCGAACAAAGGAGAGGAGGCCATACAACATATCCCCCACGCACAACGTTGGCTGGGATGCCCACAACTATAAATAAATGCCAAAGGTGCTGACGGGCCCCCCACCAGAAGATGGAGAGGGGAGGGACAGCCTGGCTTCATTTCTCATCCGCATCAGCATCCTTGTGGCAGGCCCCGTCGTGCCCAGAATTCATTTAGCCTGTTTGGAGTGGCGGCCAGGAGCACTCGAACTGGAAGTTCGTTGCTCCTCCTTTTCAGATGAAACCTGCATAATAAAGCCGACCAGGACTAATTTATCAGATATTTGCCCAATTTCACTAGAATCTGCTTTCATTTCGTGCCTCACTGGCCTCCTCCGAACGATGTCCCAATCATGCCACCACCCTGTTAAACCAGGCACGAAAATGAATTCCATATACATAAACTCACTCGCACTCGTATATTATTCCGACCAACCGGGTGGCTGGCTAAAATATTTATTAATGAAATTGCTCGGCGCTGTTAAATATTTAGCTGTCGAGCATAAAAAGCTCCCCGAAATATGTCCAAGTATTTCCGACTGACACCACTGCTGTCTCCAAGTGTTTCCCTGATCCGTGACGGGAGTGGCAGCAAAGCTGAAAATTTGCACGGTTCCCTGTCATCGGCAATTTCGAGTTCATCAAAAATTTAGCAGGAACCTAGCAGCAGCAGCAGCACCACCATCTCCGGCACCAGCACAGAGATGTCAAAAATGCTTGAAGCAAAGTTGGTTAATGGGCATAAATGTGGCAACAGACGCTGGCAACGACTGAAGAATGAACTTTAATACGCAAACACTACTCGTACTCGTACATATTTGTATGTGTACATACACGTACATACATACATATGTACAAGGAGATGTCGGGGGGCGAGTGCGCTATCAACATTGCTTCTGCTGGTGCCTGGTCCTCCTAAGAGGTCTCGGTCTCGGTCTCCCAACGCCGCGTCGAGGCTTTCGGAGCCTGCGAGCATTATTAATAAGTATGTACAGCCAGCGCTGCGCTGCGTATACGTGACATTTGCGGAAATTTGATTGAAAAATATCGAACATACTTTTCGCCACTTTCTTGGGGCGCGGCGGCATAACATTTCCATTTGATGCGAAAGAAAATATGAGTTGATATGCCAATTTCTGCCGCCGACGCCTCGGAAGGCGAGGAAATCATCTGCCCAAAAAACAGGATTGAAAAGGCTCGTAATGCTCGTGTGGTTCCTCTTTCCAGGCTCCACGAAGCCACTCTCGCCATCCGTATAACGCCTTCTCTCTCTTACGACGCTGTATTATGCAGTGTGTCACCGATATGCGTATCCGTGTGTGCTAGTGCGTGTGTGACATTACGTGTCTCCATCAAAAGGGTAAACTGAGCAGCGACCTTCGGCATGCCACCTTCCCAGATACGCGTACATCCGCCTGTCAGAGCCGCCAGAACCACCAGAGCCGCCAGAGCCGTCAGAGGACTGGGTTTGCTGGACAGCCGGAGGCCCATCGCCTGCAGCCGCGCTGACAGTTCACAGATTTGCAGCAGTAGTTGAGTTGACATTGATTCATCAAAAATTAATCGAATTCCCTGTTTGCGGCTCTGTGTCAAACTGTCAACTGTCATGAAGGGCCGCGTTCGCGTTCGCGCTCTCTCTCTCTCTCTCTCTCTCTCTGGTTCTTGGTGTGCATATCGTACTGGTATCTGGCTTTGGCCTCACACACGTTCCGCACATTCCATAATCAGCTTAAAACAACAATGCGTAAAGGCATCGACGACGACCGAAATCCGTCAGTGGCGAACAAGAGAGCACTCCGATGGTTGCTGCTTGGTAGTTGTTTGTTTGTCATATCCTCTTCTATGCTGCACGCATTATTTTGTGGCTTGGCCAACTCAAAGACCACATAATTGGAATTCAAGATGCTTCAGCAAATACTATTCCTATTTTGTCGATTGAGAACCCGATGCCTGAGGCCTGCTTCTGTTCCACTCTGGATGATTCACGAGGTGCAATTAGTTGCAGAAGACACAAAGTGATTTGCCACGCTCCCTTTGCCATTGACATTGTCATTGTCATTGTCATTACCCTTGTCTCTGATTCTGTTTTTCTTCTGCCTTTGCCTTTGGCTTTGTCGGAAACTGACAGCTGGCATTGTGACAGTGGCTTTTATTTTATGCCAAGTTTAAATGCGGCTTTATGAATTCACTTTCATCAGACTCTGATCTGGCCCACCCCAAGCCCGGCCTCTGTGGCCTGTACTTGTGCACTTGCCTCTGGCTCTGGGCCAGCTCTGACAACATGGAGAGCCTTTGCAGCTGTGCAATCTGCCATTCATCATTTTAGATCCCACATGAGGGCTGGTTGGTTGCAATTTGTTGCACATCGCCGCCACGATTCCAACCTATCTGATGCTTTTCCAATGGAATTTATCTAGTAATAATCCCCTCTGCCTTTAACATCCATCCGCTTGCAGAACACTCGAAATAATTGTACATGGCCGAGTAAATGAGATATTCGCAAGCTTCTTGGCAGGACCTCTCTGTCCTGCGCATAATCGCTCAGTAATTGGTAAATTGCCAACATTTCCCTTGCCGAACACATGACATGACGCATGTGAGTTGGCGTCGCATGGTGTACTCAAATATTTTCCTGACGTACTCGTAAATCTACCCAACACCTTTTCGCAGGTGTGAGCTTTGGCAGCAAACGAGTTGGATTAGTAAAAGGGTGCTTTGCGGGTCAGATTTGAGGGATGCTAAACTTTTGACCAGCCTAGAAATCTGAGAGGCCTCAACCCAAACTTCGGCACCAACCTCAGGCCCCGTCCATTCTGCTAAATGACCCATCCTTTGTTCGTGTCAATAAATGAAGCGTGATTGATTACGTGAAAAAGTTTTTGGGAAACTCTCGTGTTTATGACAGCGTCAGCGGGGATGAACTACCGTGGGGGGCTAGCGATGGCAGAAACAACAGATTCTCACACAACAGCCTTGGGGCTGCCCTGGAGTCCACCAGTGGACGTGGACAGGTGTGCGCTCCGGGTTGTTCGTGGGGCATTTGTTAGTGTTTATTGTTTGAATTTCGTGTATCTTTGTTCAGCTGGCGCTCCCTGTTGTGCCCTCTCCGTTCCCTGGCACAACAGCAATGCCCTTCCACTCCCCCTTGTCCCCACACGACTGCTGGGAAAATATTTTGTCAGCCATTTTTATGCAAATGAAATAAATTTTGCATAAAAAGTCAAACATCAACAGAGATTTATGACTTGTTGAAACTTTAGCATAATTTCATAAATATTTAAACATTTTCACATTGTGCTGCTGCAGAAATTCAACCAAAATTATGCACAAGTCCGAGAAGCACGCCAGCCCAACGAAAAAGGATGATTATGTGCAAATATTTACGCTTATTAAGTCCTGGACGGAGTTCCGGCCTGCCCCAATTGGATCGGCCATCGGCTGTCTAGGCCGGAAAAATCACAGTACTCCAAATCGCAAAGAGCAACGGTAGTTCCTCCTGTCTCAACGAGGTTTGGGCTTACTCCTTTCCGGGACTGATGACAATATGAGAATATAATAAATTGTCATTTAACATTGTCCGGAGCGTCGGACACTATCCCCGTAAATTCTGGGCCTCTTACACCAAATAAGTCTACGATTCTTTTAATATAAATGTATTTCAAAAAAAAATATTAAAGTACTCGGCAGACAAAGCGTATACAAAAATGCATTTCCATCTTTTCATTGTGTTCTACAACTCCGATACATGCATATTTCAAGCGTTCTAGCCTGGTGAGGCCTCTCTATTAACCGAATTGCTGGACACCATGCCGCAAAGCAGCGTTAAATGCATATTTTTTTGATCATATGCATGCATCAATGCAAATTAATAATGCATTCCACTCCGTGCACGGGATAACATCAGGTCAGAGCCAACTGCCATTGCCTTGCACGCTCGCACGAGTACGAGTATAGCCTAGTGGTGGAATGGCTTTGCATAGGATTGCATTTATATAGCTACTGAAGCGGGTGTGTGCATATGCCCAGACTCCCCAGGACTCTCCTGCCTGTGACAGTCACTTCAATTAATGAGGGCTCGGCTAATTACAGGACGGGGCAAACATGCGGAATTAGCAACGGCATGCAATAATTCAATTGCACGGCCGAGGGAACGGCGCTTTGAGCCTGACATATTTGCACCAGCAAGGCCCCGCATTAGGACACGCCATGCGCAAGGAACAACAACAATAACATACACAATTATACGGGAGAGAGAGAGAGAGAGAGAGAGAAAGTGGCAGTGGCAGTGGCAGGGACACACTTTGAGTCGACTCAAATGGCGATAAGGGCCATGAAAGTTCCCATCAAGCGGCCGATGTTGGTCCGCTTATCGGCTGCGCTTTATCGTACCTAACATTTCAAGTTAATTTATTTCGCTACTTTGATCTCACAAGGACCACCACAAAGAAGGAGCAGGAGAGTAAATAAGGGAAATATAGAGAAAGAGAGAGTGAAGACTATACAACTTTTCATATAAATTCCAAATTTTGAGCGACAACATGCCAGGAAAACAAGAACGGCAAAATTTATCTTCTCAATAAATTGCGCAACTTGTGATTCAAAATATTTTCGAAAAGAGCCTTCTGTGTATCTTTCTCTCTGACAGGCTGGGCAAAACCTCAAAGCACAATTTTTGCGACCAAGCCAAGGAAACTGAGGGGCCCATAAGTTCCCATAAGTTTTCCACGAGTTTTCTGTTCTCGCTCTGCTCTGTTTGTATGGGAAGAGAAGCCGTAACGGCCAAGTGTTTACAAATAAGCAAAGCATACCGTTTCGTGGGGTATCTGGGTGGCAGTGGCGGCCCAGAGCTTAGCCTCATGACAAGTGATTACACGACCGATGTTGTTGATGTCGGGCATGTCCATGGCAACGGGGATAGCAGCCAAAGTTTCTCCAGCAACCGGGAAGCCAAAATCGCGTTCCATTACTGTCGCTGACAGTCATCAGCATTGCAGGCGGCTCAACCCAAGACCATGCCAGTTTTACCCGAACCAGTACAGTTAGTATAGTTCAGTTCAGAGTCAGCAGGAATCGTTGAAATACAAAGGCCACATTTGCCACGCGTCATCGTGATAAGCGGTGGAATTAAGTAGAACATTTTTGGCAACCAACTTAACTGAAAACCAAAACCCAACTAAAACTAGCAACTACTCTACATCGGATTTATAAAATGTTGTATTGAATACAGGACGAATGCACGTCTATTAATTTTATTATCTTTTAGTTTTGGACTCAATTAAATAGGTGCCACTTGTGCGGAGAACGGAATGGCTATACCAAATATTGTTATAAATAGAAAGAAGTAACTGCCTTTTTGCAGCTGACAAGCCGCGACTTTGTAATATTGGAAAGCGCATAAAATGCTTTCCAAGTCCCCATTAAAGTCTCTCGTTGGCTATGTGAACTCACTAATTTCCCATTTACACTTTTACGAGTGCTGTTGCCTCCCTTCCCGGTGATGGTGATGGCGATGGCGATGGTGTGGCTGGCTGCAAAGAATTTCATGCCCTTTTCCGCGAAATTGTTTGCACAGCTTAACGACATCTCGCCAAGTGTGTGTGCGTGCACTTGTTCCTGCATGTGAGTGTGTGTGTTTGTGAGTGTCTTTGCCATTGGCAGCCATTGCTCTGCTTATGGTACAAATACAAATAAGAACCGCTCGTTGGAGACCTCCTTCTAACGCTCCTCACTGCCGCCCTTTGGCATTGCGCTTTGTTGCTTTTGAGATTTTATAGCTTGCATTTGTTTCACGCTCACTAGACGTCAACGGCATTGACACACATACAGTCAACATTTTTGTTGCACCCCCAGAACAGCAAAACAGATACTCTCACAGGCGCACTGTAAACTAGTGCTGCTGATGTGTACGCAATTTACGAGGCGCTGTAAATGAAATTTTGTTTGTTCGTTTCTCGACATTTTGAGTTTTCGATGTTTCGATTCTGTTGCCTCCATGCTGGTTATAGTGGCACTCCATTTAGTTCAGAATCTTGTTTTGCTATGGCCAAAAATAAATGAAAAGAAAATCTGGCCTCATGCACTTTTATGGCCTCAGCAAATTACAACGAAAGCCAAAATCGCTTCACTCCGAAAGAATGTTGCAAGAAATCAAAGAATTCAACTCTGTTTGCACACTCTTACATTTGAATTTTTATACATATACATACATGCATACATAACTGAGTTCATTTTTGTGTGTTCCTTCTTGCCTTGCTCCTTCCGGAGTGTTATAACATTTATTATGACGCATCCTGGCAGCACTCAAATATGACAATATGCACAGCCTCTTTGCCAGTTGAAATGAAAACGAAAAGTCATGAATAAATTTATTTATTGAATGCCTCTTCCTGTGGATGCTTACATGTGTGCGCATGTGGTGCCTCACAGTCTCTTTAGAGGGATTTAATTTATTGCTGCACGTCTTAGCATCGGCCATGGGGCGTCATTTGGCATCCGTTTTAGTGCCGACGACTCGTCGCATCGGATGCTGCTCAGCATCGCAGCGTAATTGATGCCCCTGCCATCCGTTGGGGAGGCGCGCGATGCATGTCAATGCGTGGCTTGATGTATGCCTCAGAGCACGGTAATACAGACAAGGCTGACACTCATCAGCGGCAAGGGCATGGTATGTTCCGTCCGCCCCAAAGTTCGCTTTTGGTGCTTAATTCTCGCGAAGAACTTGAGGCACTTTAACTCGCGAGAAGCGGGGAAAATTCAATTAGAGCAGCGAAAGTCTCAGCTGCTGCTCGCTCCGCCTTGTCACTGTCAACCGCAAAGATGTTGATAAATTAAGTGTGTCTGCCTGGCAGAAGCCAGTGCCGGGATGAAGTCCGGAGCCTACAATTGCCATGACAACTAGTCCCGACCAGACCAAACCAAACCAGACCATCGTCCGTAGCCTCTGTCACCTGGTGTGGGCTATTGGCTATTTATTTGTGTTTTTACTATGACTTTTTTGCAATCAGAAATAGTCCCGAGTCAGCGGGAGCAGAATGGCTTTTGGCGAGTGATCGGGGTTTCCTAGATATGTCGGCACATCGCAAGAATATACATTTCCAAAAAATAAAGTATAAATTTAACCGTTAAACGCACAATTAATTATAAATGTGCGCCATGTCAAATATGCAAATAAATAGCAGCGTGGCTCGGTGACAGAAATTAAGCATCGTAAAAATCGCGTGCGGTGGGAAGACTTGACGGGAAAGCCCCCAACCACTCACTTTCTCTCCCCACGAATAACGGAACGGTGCGTGCGCCTGTCAAAATGCACGAAATATTGACATACTCGTACTCACGAGACCTGTCCCTAGAATTAGAACTGGGTTGGCTGTTGCTGTCCTACTTAGTCCTCTCTACTCACCCACATTCATCAAAGGAATTCCTGGCAAACTCACTTTAAAGAGGAGAAGAATTATACCTTGTGGAGACGTCTTGGGTATTCTTTATATGCCTCCAAACAAGTTCGAATTTCCAATTGCCTTTCAGAAGCTGCGTTAGGGTCCGCACGTGCAAGCAGGAAAACAACTCAGTATCCTCCGGCTACGACTCAAGCTTTGGAGGTACAAAGGCATATTCAATGGCAAAACGGAAAATTTCCAATCACAAAAAACATTTTCAAAAAGCCCAACGAGTCCAAAAAGCATGTGAATCAGTTTGGTGAACAATTTAAATGGACCTTTGGGAGGGGCTTGTGTGGTTGTTTTTCATCGACTATTCTCTACTTTTCATATTTCTCACTGGAATTTAGTTTATCAATGTCAAATACATGCAGGAAAATGTTAAAAACTGGATACAACAAAAGCCAAGTTCAACAGTCACGTGTCTGGGTGTGCATTAAGCATTTAAATCTCATCCAAAAAACGGACAACGACTCCAAGTTCACTTTAATTTTGAACTGAGATAAAACAAACACATAAATAATACTTTATTGCTCGATTTTGTGTTAACATCAGCAGTTGTAGCAGCATGAAAAAAATGGCCATCGTCTGTTCAGACTATCCGGCTGTACGAGTATATAGGATTTTCGCACAAAGTGCTTAATAAGCAGCGCAGCTGTCAACGGTTTGCTATCAATTCCTTTCTTTGTGTTGCCCACATAATGTCGGCCATCAAAAGTTATAGTGCCGTGCCCGTGCGCTATCAATTTCTAGTTCAGTGATCTCTTTAGCCGGAAGTGTTTAACGCAATTGACAAAATGGCTTTGTAAAAATGAAAATGGCCAACAAGTAAAGCGCAGCTGGGGCATTCCAAATGGTTCCAGGTACGAATTTATTTGTCGCTGCAGGCGGCCAGCAAATTAATTTTGAGGGTCCAGCCTCCTACCCGACTGTCAAGGATCTTGATGGCAGGATGATGGCTGCTGTTATCTTGAACGCAATTTTCGCCTGCCAGCCAGTACTGGCCTCCATGATGTGCCGCAAGTTGCAGCTGCTGCCCAAGTTTCAGACAATAATCAAAACACAAACAGCAGCACCGAAATGAAGGAAGTGGCAACTGGCAAGTGGAGAGCTTTCCAGCTTGCTCGGGGCTGTGTGGCACATTCCCCTCCTCACACTAATTGCTTTCAATTTAATGAAAATTTTAATAGAAAAGCGCTTTGCCAGAAATAGTCGTCGCCTTGGCAAGTTCTACTTCTACTCCACTCCATTCTTTCCTAGCGCGTTCCTTCCATTCCTTGGGCTTGACCCTTAAGCTGTCGCCATGGCGTGCATAAAATAAATAAAGGACCCAGCCGTATAGCGAGCGAGCCCGAAAATTGCCCCAAAACAATTTGCACTTA
>NW_022995743.1:16941016-16962188 GCF_900245975.1 Drosophila guanche | reverse complement strand
TCTGAGGGACAACTTTCGGAAGGTGTACATTCGCAACAATCTGTCCAACGAAACACCCTCGACCTGGCGCTTCTACAATGACATGCGGTTCATGGAGCACGCCGTACACGAGAACATCATGCGGCAGACACGCAGCAGCAGTAAGAAGCACCCGCCAGGACACTGGACGGAAAACAACAATATAATGGACGAGAAATATGACGGACCCGCCGTGGCTACTGAGCCCATTTGTGAACTGAGCGATAGCTACGACTCGGAGCTGCACCAGCCCAGCTTCTCCGACATCAGCTCCTTCTTCGAGGACCGAGACTGCCTGCCAGCTCAGCCTCCGGAATCAAAGCGAATCAAACTGGAGCCCAGTCCCGCCGAAGAAGAGGATGACGACGACTTTGACGAGGATGCGGCCTCGGAGAACGAGGAGGAACGCACAAAGCGCAGCGAGGCTGTCAACACACCGGACCCAAGTCTGTTCACCATCGAAGTGCTGGACGACGATGAGGAGGAACTGGAGGTGTCCAGCTCCAATGTCAAATGCAAGACTAATGATACCTCCATCAATAGCCAGAGGAGTGAGCCCGATGTGAAACCGTCGCTATCCCAGTCCCAGTCCCAGTCCCAGTCCCCGACATCCGATTTACCCTTTAAGTACATAAGCATGGATGCAGCCACCAACACCGAGTCCTCTCTGGCAGAGCTACAGGACGATGCCGATCGAATGTTTCTTCTCAGCCTGATGCCCTTCCTGCAGAAGCTGGACGAGCGGCGGAAGCTGCGTGTGCGCCAGAAGCTCCAAAATGTCCTCATCGAAGAGTTGGAGTTTGGCTAATCTTAGTCTTAATCATTAGCCTGACTCTGTCCATTTTAAGCTTAGCTTACAGTATTATAAGCACGCGACTGATTAACACTGTGGATCTGCATTCATACTTAGCATGTAACCAGTACTCCTGCCCTCCTTTTAAGACACTTCACGCAGATACATACATATGTACATCATTTTTACACTTAATGTACCAAAATTCATAGACCCGTATCATTTGTACTTTTACAGGCGAATAGAAAATATACAAACGTTTAGCAAAGCGATAGATCGTCCAGCATCATTATTTTTGTCAGAGGATAACCTCATGCCTTACCTGTCTCGCATGGCCTGGATGGTACGGGCGCACCTGCGCAGGTAGCGGCCCTCAGTGCTCTGAAACATCGGGCTTAATTCTATAATAGTGCTGCTACAAATTTTTGTCAGTGCAAAACGAGTTCCTTAAGGGTGTTTGGGTCTTCTCTCTGGTCTGCTCTCCCCTCTTTCTTTGCCACTACCTTTGGTATCTGTCTCCATCAGTCTTTTCCCGCCACACACATGCGCCGTTAGTGTAAAGAGAATTCTCTCGCTTTGCTTTACTCTCCCGCTCTCTTGAGTACTCCATTCAGCGGCGACTACGACTTTGGGATGCCCTAAACCAAACATAAAATTTGGTATATTGAATAAATAGGAGGACTGGGATGTGTTTGTACAACAAAAATATATCTACGGTTTCGATTTCGATTTGCTTTAGTCATCAATGGTTTAATTGACAATATTTTAGCGATACCGTTTTGTTACAAGCAAGTCACAAACGGGACCACATTTTGGCTATGACCGCCGAAGAAGAGCATTGAATGAAAACAATAACGAGCACGCCAGAAGGGCAGCAGCGTCACTGCTGCGCCGGAGACAGAGTTTGCATCCAGTTTGAGCGTGAAGGTTGTAGATTTCGAGGAGTCCTAGTCCCTCGACACGCTAAGTGGGTCAGAAAAAGCATTCGGAAAACTAAACAAAACCACGCGCAGCGAGCAGCTTCAAGTGAAAAGCACGCCAAAGTAATAAAAATAACGGACGCGCAAATTTTTAAATAAGAAAAGAAACATTTCTACATGATGTGGGTTGTATACGGCTGCACGAGGGTATTTCCACAGTAGTCGTCACAACTAGCAACTAGAAACAACAACTAAGTTCGGGAAAGTGTACTTAAATAGTTCTTGGCTTGAGCGTGTCATACATTCTCAAACAATATCGATAGCATCGATATCCTGTTTTCTGTGTCGGATCTGAGAAAGTGAAATAATTTTTGTTTGCAAGTGGAAAAGCCTGCGAGGTGCTGACTTGAGAGAAGTGTAGAAAAGGAGAGAAGGAAATTATGTATGAGTGATGAGATTTTTGGATTGTATTTCTCGCTCCTACATACGATGTGAATGAATCTCAACGAGTATTATATACCCCTGTACCCACAAGAGTACCCTGTAGAAAAACAGACGCCAAAAAATCGACTTCTTAAGGGCCCCTAGCGGGAAGTTATTTGTAAGTTGATGTGACTGTTTGATAAAACAGCTCCTCTATTTGTTCCCTGTTGGCCAGTGTTTAACATCAGGCACTACCCTCTTGTATGTGGGGCGCATTTGGCTGCAGTTCTTTGCGGCATAAGTGAAAATAAATAAAAGATAAAAATGTGCACATGAGCATAAATGAGAGAGAGAGTGTGAGAGCGAGAGAGTCACAAGACCCCAGTTGTGTGCGTCAGTGTTGATAATATTTGTTGTCAAATAATGTTTGTAATCGAATAAAGCTAGATTTGGACAAGGAATTTAGAAAAAAATCTAGCTCCAAAAAAGCTAAATAAAATGAATATTGTCAAAAATGTACAAACAAACATATAAGGATATATTATATTCGATATAGCCATGAGATAAACAGATATTTGTAAGAGATCGTGCACTGGACATGTTTAATTTGGAGATTCAATAAAGCTAAAATGCCAGCGCTGGTGTGTGTGCTGTGCTAAAAGCGAATAAGAGCGTGAGAGAGCAATTGCGCGCGCACATCAAAATCAAAAACTATCTGCGAGATACATTTGGGGTTTATTTTATTTTATTTTTTGTTTAGCTAGATGAAGAGCAGCAGAGACAGAAGCAGAATCTGAATCGGTACCAGAATCAGAATAAGCAAAAGCAACAGAACAGAAAGAGCACCACGCACTCGCAGAGAAGAAGAGAGAAATAGAGAGGGAAAGAGAAAGAGAGTCGAGCGCTGACACAGTATTTGTTGTGTTTTTAGTCAAATGTATCGTTTAGTCGGAAAAAGGAATACACGAATGTCGGAGCGAATGAATGTGCACGGGCAAGCAAATTACGCATAAGATCTCTGGGTGACTCGCTCGAAAAAGAAAAGCGACAAATCTCTCACAATATTAAATCGCAAAGAATACCACAGAAGAATCGCGAATAAGAATTAATAGAATCAATTCCCGAATCGAATCAAAGAAAATTAACATCAGAATCAGCGACGAGTCAAATTCGGGTTTGTCGGTTGTGTCGGGCCGGAGACTGAGGCGACCCATTGAATTGAAGGTGTGCAGTTCCGTTCCACAGCGGCTTGCATGGATGTGGCTGCTGAAAAAGGTGTGTACTAATAACGGAGAAGAAAAGAGTGCTTAAGATGGCGAGGGTGGGAGTGGGGGTGCTAGGAAGGGTGATAGCATTGGATTGCCTTGGATTGAATGAAAATATTGATTTTAATTCGTCTAAATATCAAGATTCTCAAGACTTCTCTCATCTCGATGGGTTTTCAGTGTTCGTTTTTGTGTTTTCTGTATGGCGAGTGTGTGTGTGTGTGTGCCGCAGGAACGAAAACGAACCACCTACATATATAGAGACTTCTTGTATAAATACAACCCTCATCCCCTTCCCGGCACGTTTTTGCGTCGTACCCACACACATATACACCCCAACAAACACACACTGATATGATACAGTCGTTGTAGTGGTGTGTCTGTTTGTGAAAGGACTTTAACTTCTTGGTCATGTTTTTTCCCCTTCTGAGGCTCTGCGACTGCGACAGACCCGTTTTCAATGGAAAATGTTCAAGGGTGACAAGGGTAGTTTCTCTTCGTCTACACGGCACAAAAATATCCTTGAAACGCATCCCATTTCGGGGCGTTGCATGGATCGGAAGAACCAGATGAACTTGAGTCTACATATGTACATACATACATACATACATACATCCTTCTTTCGTTGATGGCAAATCCACCAAAACCCGTCCCGCCAACCCTTGCAGTTATGCTATAAATTAACTCGAATTACCAAATATAAAAACAGAAAAAGCAAAACAAGTTCCTTCTTGGTCCTTTTTCTTCGAGTGTATAAGTAACCGTTTCCAATGCCACTCTGCCGCTCTGCCCCTTCTCCAGCTCTTCCTCGTCCGGCTGTTACCAAGAGAGGGGATGAAAGTCGGTCGGTCGGGTCGGATCGGTTGATTGGGCGAACGATGTGGATGGCCCCGTCTTGAAGATGGCAACCAGTCGTTCGTCGTTTTATTGCGTTTTCGTTTTGGGTTTTCCATCCACAAAAAGCCGCTAGCTGGCGCATTTCAGGAGCATGAACAAGAGGGTGTGTAGGATTGGTGTGGAATGGGGAAGAGGTGGTGTTGGTGGAGTCGAAACAACAGGAAAATGCTAGAACTACGCAATGAGATTTGAGATTACTGCACAGTGCGAGTATATGGGGGTGGGTTGAATTAAGTTCAGTTCCTTTTCACACTCTCCCGTATTCCTCCTGTTTTTTATTTTTTTGTTTTGGGGATGGTGGGGTTTGGTCTCCTTTATTTGGGTTACCAAGCTTGCACACAAGGAGTAGGAGTAGGAAGAATTTGCGATTTGGGAGTACAGCCAGGACTGCACGTAAATCGATGGATTGCGCGCCATTTTGGGTCTTCTTCAGGACAAAAGGGCTCATAAATAGGGATATGCGTGGCGAATTTTAAATTCTAAATTCCAATTCCTGGATTCGTGCCGACAGCGGGATATCTCATAATACGTACATATGTATGTGTGTACATATGTATGTATCATAAGGCTGCACGGCAAGCAAGAAAAAATCTGACCTGCTGCCTCTACAGTTCGCGCCACACATCTGCTCGGGTCTCGTTTTACGAATTTGGGACGCACAAGGGAAAAGGGATCAAGGATCAGCGCCTTGTAAGTAGGCACAATAGGGACGGACAGGACAGGAAAATTGAAGACGAAAAGGCTGAGACTGAGTTTTTCCGGGCTACCTAAGCTGCAGGCCCAGACCCTGATGCAGCTGCAACTGAGAAATCCTGAAGGATGCCTTCTCTTTCCTCTCTTCGGACTACTTAATGCACGTCATCGGTTGTGGCCAAATTAGTTCGTTGCCTCCTCCCGTCTCCTGACAACGTCTCGCGCGTTCCAAACGCAGTTAGAAACCGAAGTCGAATCAAAGACTTACCACCATTATCTCTGTCACATAGAAACGTAAAACGTCTGGGAAATTCGATTAAATTTTCCTCATCTCGCGACGATATTTGCAGCGTAAAACTGTCACTCATCTACTTCAAAGGGCCACGCCTGCAACTACGACCAGGACTACCATTACGCTTGTGCTAGAAAAGTGATCTCAAACTATCTTATGATGGAACTCTTGTCAAACAATTCGGTTCCGCAACAAATGGCCAGCAGCAATACGGCCAGCGCCAACGGTGTTGCGTCCTCAAATGCCAACGGCAGCGGGGGCAGTGTCAGCAGCAACGCCAGCAACTCCTCCGAGCGCCTCCTGGCAGGCATACTGGAGTCGTTTCCCGCCTGGGACCTCAACGTGGGACTGCTGCCCAATGTGGGGCAGAGGTGAGTACCAGAACGGTGACACAAAAGTTGCAGCAGTAACAATCTCTTTGCTTCTTGAAGCTCGCCGCCTCGCACGGACTTCTTCATCAATAACTTTCTGGGCGGACTAGACACACATGGCGACTTCAGCATCGGACCCATTGGCAGTGGGCCGCGCAGTAACCCGAAGATGTCGCCAGAGTCTTCCAACAACTCGAGCATCAGCTGCGGCTGGTGCGAGGTGAGCGCCTCCATACGCTGCCTCGAGTGCAACGAGTTCATGTGCAACGACTGCCTGAGGGAGCACCGCAACAGTCCGCTCTCCTCGAACCACTCAATCGTGTCGCTGCCGACACCCATCGGGGCCTCGCCCACAGGCGGCGGCTCGACCAACGCCCACACGCCGCCCAGCTCCAACTTCATCTGCGACATTCACAACGAGATGCTACGCTACGTGTGCGACTACTGCCGCAAGCTGGTGTGCCAGTGCTGCACCCTACACGAGCACAAGGAGCATAGCTACGCATCCATCCAAAGTTTCATGGTCGGCTCCAAGGAGAAGCTGGAGGGGGCCATTGAGAGCAGCCAGGTGGGGACGCGCTGCATCAAGAGCAGCATTGACAAGGCCCTGGCCTTCATCCGGCTCATCGAGCGCAACTGCAGCGAGCTAAGCGACAACATACGGAAGGCCTTCCGTCAGTTCATCATTGCCATCGAGGACCGCGAGCGTTTCCTGCTCGACTTTGTGGAGAAGCTGCGCATGCGCCGTCTGGCCATCCTCCACGACCAGATGGCGGGCCTGAAGTCCGCCCTGGCCGGCCTCTCCGAGACCTCCGACATGCTCAGCAAAGTAGCGGACAATGCGCTGAGCATGGACCAGATCGAGATAGCCATGAAGCTCACCAATGGACAGCGCCAGATGGAGCAGTTTGCCGGCATCTACAAGGATCTGCAGCCCAAGCAGGAGGTCTTTGCCTTTGCCCCACCCGACTACAGTCTGCTGCAAGATATCAGAAACCAGGGTGGCGTCATACTGGTCGACGACAAGAACCTGCCCATTGTCACTAGTACCAGCGGCATCGTGCCCAGCGTCTCCAATGTTAACGCCGTCACCGCCGCCTCCGTGGGCATCGGAGGAATCGGAGTCGGAGTCGGAAATGGCGTTGGTGTTAATGTCGGTGTCAATGTCGGCGTCGGTGGCGGTGTTGGTGTCGGTGTGGGTCCTGGCAATGGAATGGACTTGGCCTTTGGCATCGGGAGCATTGCCAACAATCCGTTGAGCGTGGCCTCCTCGAATGTGCGTCGTCCACTGCTGCGGGACAACAGCTTCCGCATACCGTCGCCCATAATGCAGCCGCGTGGCGGCAGTGCCTGCGGCATGACTAGCGCAGCCCTGGACTGGGAGCTGAACGGACTGCGAAGCTCGCCAGGCCTTCACTTCAGCGCTCCTCGAACGACGCAGGCCATACCCGGCTGTATGGATCTGGTAAAAGTGCGAAACTCCAACTCACTGTCGCTGTCGTTTGCCACCGAAGGACACGAGGATGGGCAGGTGAGCCGGCCGTGGGGTCTGTGCGTGGACAAGATGGGCCATGTTCTGGTCTCGGATCGCCGCAACAACCGTGTGCAGGTCTTCAATCCAGACGGCTCGCTCAAATTCAAGTTCGGACGCAAGGGCGTTGGCAACGGGGAGTTCGACCTGCCCGCCGGCATCTGTGTGGACGTGGACAATCGCATCATTGTGGTAGACAAGGACAACCACCGCGTGCAGATCTTTACGGCCAGCGGCGTCTTCCTCCTCAAGTTCGGCAGCTATGGCAAGGAGTACGGCCAGTTCCAGTATCCGTGGGATGTGGCAGTAAACTCGCGCCGCCAGATCGTGGTCACCGACTCGCGCAACCATCGCATCCAGCAGTTCGACTCCGAGGGACGATTCATACGCCAGATTGTGTTCGACAACCATGGCCAGACGAAGGGCATCGCCTCACCCCGCGGTGTCTGCTATACGCCCACGGGGAACATCATTGTATCCGATTTTGACAACCATTGCCTCTATCTAATCGATCCCGACATCAATGACGTGAGTACCCTTGAGCTACGCCAATTAGAAATGAATATTCATCATTTAATTCTTTAACAGATTCTTTCCGTGAAGGGACACGAGGGCTCGGGCTTCCATGAGTTTAATAGGCCCTCGGGGCTGTGCTGTGACGACGAGGGCCGCATTATAGTGGCCGATTCCAAGAATCAACGCATCCTGGTCTTCAACCAAAATCTAGACTTTATGTGGGATGTAAGTGGCTATCCATATCTCATCTTCTATCATCCTTGCTTTAAATTTGAACGAACGACTGACTTATGTATGTATATTTTGTTTTTCAGATCGAGGTGCGACCCTCTATCAACCCACTAATGCCACCGACGCTGGACGAGAAGGATCGTACGTGCGATGTGGCCATGATGCCAGACGGTCGCATCGTATTCCTCATTGAACTGTCGCCAGACTCCAAGGAAGGGTCTAACCCTTACAAGCGGTTTGTGCACGTATTCTAAATAAGCTTATAGCCGTCAAATGGACTGGGAGGGGAATACGAATACGAATACCAATCTTTTTTTAGACCATTTACAAGAGCTAAACGTTAGCGTAGTAGAGACATCCAATCCAAAAGAAACAAAACAAAACAAAACACTAAAATAACTATAAAAGAAAAAGAGTAAATCTGAATTGCGAGCAAGGAAAATTAGAAAAAATTTTTAGCTTAAGTGCTACAACGATTACCTCGATAATGCTTAAGAGTTATGGTTACGATTTGGTAATTTACAAAATACTATACGAATTACACATATGTATGTATACCGATATGGATATATACATATATATATCTGTATATCTGTATGCGTGTTTAAGCGTATATGTATCTAGCGAACATACAAAAACCCAACCCAACCCAGCCACCCAATTAGGTTTAAAGCGAAGAACAACAGCAACAGCGGATGGGTAGGAAATACATACATAAATATGTAGGAGATATACATACATATGTATAAAACATTATTTGGTGAAGGATCCATGGCGTTCAGTGCGGTAGACTCTAGTGAACCAAACAGATAATGAAGGCAGAGCAGGACACAACAATAAGGATTACTAGATGAAAATATTACTACCTGTTAGTTAGACTGAAACGCAGTTCTCTAGCTGGTCAAGGGGAGAAGGAGGAATCAATCGAAAGAAGGCGAAGTGCGTTTTTATCGGGGGTTGCTTAGCTGAACTAGAACTACTAAATAAGATTTTTGTTTCTACGAGAGTTACTATAAATTAGTTTGCAGACAAATTGTTTAGAATGGTATTAATGTTTGTATTATTATCTTAGTTTGTTTAGTTCCGTTTAGAGCTATTTTTTTCATTTATTGTGCATATGCACGTTGATAGGTTTTTTAAACGTTTATTTTAATTGATTATTTTACAAATAATTTTCTTATAATTGAGACTGAGCAAGTGAGTACACGAAACTTTGTAAAAGGAAACAAAGCAAAACAAAACAAAACAAACAAAAAATCGAATCGAAAGAAAAGAGATGAAAAACAAGAACAAAACAAAAACAAATATTAAGAAAACCCGCTGACTTTTTGGTTGAACTTTTAACAAAGACTGATTAACTAAACCGCAATTTCGGAGCCAACTGAAGAGCCATTTATGGTGAGGCCAAAAAAAAGTGAAATGAAAATCACAAAAACACACACAGACAAATTGCAATGACATTGATAACGTAAAGTAACTTAACTTAGCATAACACTCATACATACATGCAAGCATACATATATTACATATATATATATTTAAATATATATATATAGAGAGATCCACATCCAGTCACGGTCACGGTCGCATCATGAATCATTATAGGCATAGCTAAACCGAGTTTAACTGACATTCACATACATGCATACATATGTACATTACATACAATCATTTCATCCTACATTCATCACAGGGATTTTGGATTCGAAAATGGATTCGAATGAAATGATTCCCCCACAGGGTACAACCAGAAGAGTGTTAGAGTTAGCTAAAGGAATGACAACAGAAGAGGGGATAGCGGGAAAGGTTGCTTGCAGAAGAATGGAGGAAACAACAAAATGAAAAAAATTATCATAATTTTTGACTCAATGTGTTCATTAGCATTTAGTAGATTTAACAGGCGTGACGACGTAGTGGAGGCATATGAAGAATCCAGAGCAATATATGGGCGTATTGAATACACATTTAGGTGACATGTTCCTCGCAAACAAAAACATAACAAGAAAACAAATGAAACTTAATGAAAGCTTAAGAAAAGGGAAAGTAATACCACAACAGAAGGTAAATGCATGGATTAGCTGAATTTTGTGTGAGATGAGATTTTAATAGCAAATATATAGTACAGTACACACATAGAATCGACTAGAAAAGATCCTGGGTGGGCCTGGATCTATACTTGGCACCTGGAACCTGGCATAAGTTGCAATGCGTGATTAGAAAGGCGCTTAAAATGTATTAGCCAACTTAGTTACTTAGTTTATTTTTATGTTCTCAATGTTTAAAAATGTTCAATTCTATTATATTTGTGTTTTAACCCGGATTCAGAACCTGATCAAACCAGAGCAAAAGCGAAAGCAAGAGACAGAGAGCGAGAGCGAGAGAGAGCGAAAGAGATAGTACCAGAATGTGTGCAAGGGAGAGAAATATAGCTAACACTCCTTCCACGTATAAAGCAACATTGCATAAAATGCGCAAAAAACCAAGAAACAAGTGAAAACCCATAAAAAAAAAATATTTAAAAAATCCCTACAAATACACTCTAAATAATATTAAAGAAAAATTAAAAAAATGATGCAAAAATGCCAGATTTGCTCTACGAGAGGAAAGGCAACAAAAACATATACTTATACAATATTTATACATATACAATACATATATACACGACAGAACAAAGGGAAACCTATTATATAGAGCTATATAGAATAGAAATCGTAATTATTTTACACCTTAGTTTAGGCAGCCCCCTCGAGTCCTTGAGTCCTTGAGTCCTCGAGCCCACACGAAATTGCCATAACATAACATGACACAACCTCACCTCATTTTATTCAATCGAACATACCTTGACGCGCCGTTCATTTCTTGTGATCCAGATAGAATCATTCACAACCAACAACCACATACAAATCACACAAACAAAGAAAAACTCACGCCAGACCACTCCTGCATGTGTATGTGCGTATATATCATATATGCACATACCATACATACATATATGTACATATGTACATATAGTATACCGTCTAGCGACGTTTGAGAATGCCATATTTTATACTATTTGTGTGAGGTTTACTAAAACAAATACTAAAGAACAAATACTTATATCATTACAAATGAGCGCCGTTTTCTAAAAGCCACAGTTTAGAAATTGTGTAAAAAATAAATGAAACTGCACTAAAAACAAAAACAAAAAACAAAAAACAAAAACAAACAAACGAACCGAATAAGGAATCAAATTATTGAGATTTAAGCGAATACAGAATGCCATAATTTAAAATAAAAAGCATTTAAACATATACATATGTATATACTATATCTATAGAGTACTCGTACTAAAGTATGTTAAACAGAAAATGAAGAGAACACTAAAAGTCATGAGAATACTGAACAATTTGCCAAAGGCTTAAGAATCAAAACGAAAACGAGGGAGCGTAAATATAATATACACATAATACACACAAATATAAAACACACACTCACACAGATACAACAAGAGTTAATTAAAACTTTTACAACATTACCATACCAAAAAATAGTACTACATTTAACTTGCAGTCAGGTATTTTATTTTGACATATTCCAAACAACCAAACAAGTTGACCCAACCAACATCCACACCAACACCAACACCAACACCAACACCAACACCTACCTAAAACTAATTCTATTGTAATGAAAAACAACAAAAAATTGCTCATATACACATAGCTACTAACTAAACTAAAGTATATGTTGTATACTATACTAAAAACGAATCCAAAACTTAAATCAGGTATTCATTTTTTTGGTATTACGTACATATTTAGCGATTAAGAACAGCGAAACTTAAAACAATTACTCAATGACTAAGGATCCTTCGATATGTGCGGCCAAGCGAAACACCGCTAGAAGATTTCCAAAAACAAAACGAAAGCGAGCACAAAATAAGAATTCGACACGAAAACATATTTATGTATAAACAAAACCCGTTTTTTTAACAAATCGATTGTGAAATTGATGCTTAAGCAACCAGAAATGAAATGAACTCTTATATCAAAATACAATTTTGAGTCAAATTTTTTAGTGACAATGCCATTCTTGGTTAGCGCAGAGAAATGATTTCATAACTATACTTAAATCAATCTACTTACATATTAAATACACCATAAATACATACATTCATCGCGCATATTTTGTCAAGATCATTTAGCAATTAAGTTTGTAACAAACTTCAAAATGCAAAACAAAAATCCAATAAGTGTATCTAAAATCGAAAACATTTCTTATTTGGCAATGCAAAATTGATTTATCTTACTTTACTATTAGATTGGACATTTCCAAATTTCGAATTATACATACATACATACAACATACATACATAAATAAATACTAACATATGTTATAATTATGGAGCAATTGAGTACAAAACGAGTACAAATTTAAACTTTAAGCCACACCAGACCAGACTAGACTAGACTAGACTAGAGACGCGACGCTACGAGACGATTTCACAGTTGAACTTTTATTTAAAGCATCAAACTTAAAATTTAAATTTAAAACAGAACAGAACAGAATTCACAGAAAAACAGAGAGAGAGAGAGAGAGAGCGAGAAAGCAGAACGAGCAGAATCGAACAAGAAGCATAAGATAAGCCAGATACTGGTTTCGCATACGAAATACTAATTAAATCAATTTACTTGCATCTTCTATTCATGGAAGATGTACACCAAAATCGATGCGATAGCTAAGCGAGAAACTTACTAGCCACGTACATACATACATATGCATAAAAATAATACTTAAATAGTTACTTAAACATAGACTAAACCGAATATACTAAACCTAGAGAAAACGAGAAACCGATTACCAAAAATCCCTCCTTAAACCTTTTAATTATAATTTGCTTCGCGATAGAGAAACCACAGAGATGCAAACACAATTTCTCAAAAACATTCTCACCCATAGCATGCATACATAAATATGTACTAGGTACATGCATACATACATACATACATATACTCATGTATATATATATCGTACATGCATATATGTATATATTATAAGCTGATAATTAAGCCGCAGGGCGAAAAAGTCTAAAGAAAATCTACCAAAATCAAGCGACAGATTGTAATACAATAAAAGAGTTGCAGTTTAAAATTGTAATTGTCTAATAGTGAAAAGCGGAAAGGGAAACAACAATACCATATATGTACATCGTGGATTGTCATTTTTCTATATACACGCATACACATACATATTTATATACCTAAATATATGTATATATGTATATATACTATATACATGCATAGATCTGGGTAAGACAAGAGTAAGAGTATATTTTATACGATAAACAAATTTTATAACATATTTAATAATAAATTATACACTAATAATTGTGGACATATCCTGTGTTCTTTTTTCTGCACTCGATGGAATCGGTGAAAAGTTTTGGGGGAGACAGGAAAAGTAATTCCAGATATTTATTTTATTTGAATTTATTTTCCAGTTCCTACTCTGTCGACACTGGTCAATATTCAGCACAGCAAGCAATGCCCTATTTAGGTAAAAGTTTTCAACTAATCCCATTATGCCCTTGGCGTATCTAACAACTGTTTTGCGCCAGGAGCACTCATCTAAATTTGGGAAATTTTCTAACCAGCGTACATAGGTTAAGGTTGGAAACATTTCATTATATGCATGTAATATAATTGAATAAAATATTAGTGCCGCGCCACACAATTTTTACAGCTATTTTTGAGACCCTTCCCGTCTTTCGAATAGAACAAGTGATACCTTTTTGGAAAGCCTTAAAATTTACACATTGAACCCAGAAAGAATCCTGGAACATTTGCATTCCATCTTCTTGTTTTATATGACTTTAGAAAAATATCCATGAAAAATGCAGTTCAATAAAATAGTAGTTATACCCGGTACTCGAAGAGTAAATAGGCTATATTGTATTTGTGCGAATAATGGTTGTATGTAACTCACAGAAGGAAACATTTCCGACCCCATAAAGTATATATATTCTTGATCAGCCGAGTCGTTAGAGCCATGTCTGTCTGTACGTCTGTCCGTCCGTCCGTCTTGTTTGTCGGCTAGTTCTCAGAGACTATAAGAGCTAGAGCCGCCAAATGTTGGCTCCGAACTGCTGTATGCTCACACTAAAACCAGTGTATTTAAAAAATTAGCCCCGCCACCTTCCACCCACTCAAAAGGGCAAAAACCTACCAAATCAACAGTATTGAAAGATAAAAGAAAACTAAAAACCGTAGGGAATGACATTGACTATGAGATCAACAAATTAGCCACAATGAAGAAATTAATTTCCAGTGGCTAAACCCACCCCGTCCCACAGATTATATTAGTGCCTCTTATATCTGCCTCTGCCTCTGCCGCGTCTCTGCCCTGACTCTGCAGTGTGTGGCTCTAGGGGAGGGCGTGTTGGCGCGAGTTGTGTTGTTGATGCAGATGACAGATGAAGAAAAAATGTAAACTTTAACAAATAACCGCTAAGGTGCAGATGTGGTACTGAGTGCCGGGTATAAAAGTAGTGACGCGTAAAAAGCGTCTCACACGTCCCTTCTCGTTTTTTTTATAAAATTAAAAAAAAAACAACGAAACTGGAATTAATGCATATGTTTCATGTTCTATGTGTGTTCTCGAGGGTTATTAAGTAGTTTTTAATCAAATTTGTTTTCACTAAATAAGGTACCGCCCAAACTTAAATAGGATCTGAGACTATAATACACCTTGGCAAAACTGTGCTCTGCTTGACGGAATTATAATCGTAATAACACTAGAGACTGAGCTAGACATGGAAAAGTGTCGACCTTTTGGATGAAATTACCTTCCTAGCTAGCTTTCTTGAGTGTTTGAGATCATTATTTTGTTGAAAGATCCTTTTGAGAGGAATTTTTCGATAGTAATATTACTGCATTGTATTAAAACGTATGCTGGCACGCACAACTTTATGAAACACGTCAATACCAGGCTGGGAACTAAGAGTTTCTATGGGCTGTAGCTCATAGGGGTCAACCCAATATTGAGCATGTTGTTTTTTTTTCAAGAATTTGGGCAGTTATAAAATATCTGTGAACGACAAAAAAATTCTTTTGAGTCTTCCTTACCACATAAAAACAACTTTACACTCATCTGCCTCATGTCCTCATTTTTCAAAACATGTGTCGTGAACCCATGTGCTTTTATTCCCAAACGCGTAGCTTCCGGGTACCTCTTGCAACTAAATAATGTGTAATCAGTCTATTATTAACTGTCAAAACACTTTCAGAGCGATATAAAATTGTTTTCATAACTTTTGAGGATATAGAAGAAGGAACCATCTTCCATTTACTAAAGGACAATTTTTTCGCCAAAAATATCATTTTTCGGGAGTCTTTTTTTTAGTTGAACCGGTTAAATATAACAGTAAGGGCACATCTAACTTAGTTTCGAATTCCATTCTACCTCCTGATTTTAGTTTTTAGTCTAATTCTTAAGTCTCCCATATTGGACCGTTCAATGATTACTTCTACGCTCCAAAAACAAAAGTAGCGCTATTATATTCAAACATTTCTGTCATAAATATATTCAATATACATATTAAGCTTACTGCTGGTAACTTTTTTGAATTGATTTGATTTGTTTTAAAATTTGTTTTAATACTTTCACCCAGCACTTCTATGTTATTGAACAGCAGTTTCTATGGGTATTTTTCTAAAGTCATGTTAAACAAGAAAATGGAATGCAAATGTTCCAGGTTTCTTTCTGGGTTCTAATGTGTACATTTTAGGCTTTCCAAAAAGGTATCACTTGTTCTATTCGAAAGACGGGAAGGGTCTCAAAAATAGCTGTGAAAATTGTGTGGCGCGGCACTATTATTTCATTGAACACAACTGTATGTACCATCCATGTGCGACGCAGAAATAAGATGCTGTCATTGTCAAATAAGAGCTGAAAGTCCATTAGAATTCCAAAAGGAATGAGCTAAGCTAAGCACTGGTGCATAATGAGATTTTTATGAATAAAGCCGAATGAGGTGAGCGTCAATTGTCTCTGCACTGGGAGAAAAAAGTGAGAAGGTGAGCAGCGAGAGTACGTAGAACAAAGTGTGGTGAAGTACGTGTAATTTGAGCTTTGGACGTTGCGTGACTTGAAAATTGGTGAGGGATTTCATTCATTTGGAAATACTTCAATTCACTTTTTCGCTACCATTTGCTATGCCGGGCATAAAGTTGAGCAAACTGAGCACAAGTCAAGATCCAAGCTGGGTTAACTATTGATATCTGGAACTTGTAGAATCCAGTTCAATTTATGATCTCCCTGGCGGGGAACACGCTTATGTGCTCCACCTATAATCTGATGTCGGGCAGATGGCCTTAGACGCCGGCTTTCTTGGTCAGTGATAGATGCTGTCAGACGCGACGTCCAATACGAGTAGCACTCATACAGAAATAAGCTATTATCCGTAACCGGTTATTTGTTAGTTTTACTATTCACTGGTGTGCTGTTACGGGGAACGGAGTAGGCAAATGATTACCGAAGGGATGGATGATCTTTAACCCACTTCATCTCGTAGGCATACCACTTTGTATGCCCATCAATCATCATCACCTTTCGTCATTTAATTAGTTGCAACCCTACGCAGAATCAGTCAAGTCAAAATTGTAGTCTCGTGAGCAAACAAAGATCAAAAGAAAACTGGAAAAGCCACCGTATAGCCCCATTCGCATTCGCACTCGCAGCCAACTCTGAGAAAGCCAGTGTGCACAGGGTACGGGTTAGATTGGATCATAATATTAACTGGTCTCCCGACTCAGGCCAGAGCCAACCAGGCGCATACGTGTTTCGAGCGTGGCCGCGTCAAGTGAATCTATGAGTATTCGAATCCGACAGCGCGTCTCTCATCGCCATCGACTAGCCTGGTGCGTGCTTCCAAGATTTCAATACGATTGGTTTCGAACCACTTTTGTTTCCCAGTAGCGGGAGTGTGCGCCACGATGGCGACAGGTTGCGCATACCAATAGGAACGGCCAGCCGCCAGAGTCTAATTAAAGCACGCTCTATGTAAGCCTGCACCACTGAAGTTGGTGCCGAGGCCGAACAGTGAACAGTTGGCGAGTGCAATGGTCCGGTACGGTGCTATACCGATACCACCTCTGTCCAGGCGTCTGCGGAACAGTTGCTGGCAGAGCGGACTCAGTTTATGGCTGGCCTTTGCTTTGGCTGTTATCGTGCGCGCAGATTTGAACAGATTAAGCCAATTTCCAAGTACCGGACGCATATTATTTAATCTTCTTAGTAACTTGACTTGACTGTAAAAGGGGCTGCAATCGGGCACAAACGCTGGGCGGGGCAGTCTTGGCTATTAAGCAACACACAGAGTTGACAATTAATTGGCCCGAGATGCTGCAACGAAAGTGAAACTGGAACTAAAACTAAAACTAAAACTTGTATACGTATACGTACTACCATATAATTTTGTACACACATATGTACATATATGAAGTGCGATTATGTTGTCATACAGAAACGTGATCCGAGACCCAAATGAAAGTGGTGAATACTCGAAGTAGTGCTAAATGCGTGCCGTCCATTTGCTGGAGTGGATATTGTGCAATAGTAAATGACCCAAACGACATTTTCGTGTGGCTCGGAGTGTGCCATGTTTGAACTTGAAATTTATTATTGGGTGTTGATACTCTTATGCTGTCGTTCAATACAAAATACACACAGTGCACTTGAATCACATGTGTCAGCTAAGGCCAACCCTCGACTCGAGGTCCTGCATGCCAATACCTAGACAAGTGTCTCGGAATTTGTACACCTTAAATTGATTTTCCCATTACCGTCAGTGGTCGAGAACTGAATTTATATGCTAAATTAATTATTCAATATTTACTTTTTGCTTGCTTTTGCTCTTTTTGCATGGGAATACCAACAGATTTCCTGATTTAATAACTGCAAGGCAACTGTCTTGTGTTTTGCATCGACAATAATGGGGGACAATGTGACAAAGCCATTTGACAGCGATTCCGACCAATCAACAAATGGTAAGCAATTATTTTCTTCAGCGGACTGTTGTGTTTTCTGATTGATTTCCCATTGTAGCCGCAGGAGATAGGACGATATCGACGGTGATTGACATTGGTAAGTCTGATTGATGATTGATTATTTTAAAAGGCCACTGTAATGGTCAATCATCAAAGTACGATCAGGACTTTATTAACTAAGATTAACCAGAATCCTAGTAAATGGGGGAGTTATGCAGGTATCTCTATCTTATCCGAGCGGAATACTTGATAGAATAGATAGAAAGACCGGATTACATTTCCAATTGTTTCGAAGCCAAAAACAAGCAAAGCAAGTCCGGTAAGGATAAGTTCATTTTAATAATATTTTGTCTTATCCTTCGTTGGGCTAATTCACCATATTTGCTTTTTTCTTTGTTTCTTTGCATAGTGCTCAAAGTCGCATGTCATGCTGACTATTTGTCGTGTATCTGTCCGAATTTGTACGTAGTCATCATAAGGGAGCAATAATGAAAGGGAAGGCACAAGAAAAACTAAATCACATACTACATATGTACATATATAGGCGAAAGGGGAATACTTTTTACAGCTGCCTAAACTGTGTTAGATGAAACTAATTTTGTCCGAGAATAAAGTTTTAAATGCTCCAAACATGCAGCCCGATTAGTTGTTATCAGCTCAAAATCCGACAACAAAAGTACTTATGTATGTATGTATGTACATATTTACATACATGTTTATGTACATAATAAGTACATGTATAGCCATAGCCAAGCGCTTGTGTATTTGCTGATAAAAGTCGGTTGTCGAATATATTTTTGGCCCGTTGTAGAACAGTTGACTCAGTAGCTGCCGGCATTTGTGTTGAAAAGGTGTGTTTCTAGAGTGAGCGATAAACAAAAAAGTGATATAAACAAGAAAAGTGTTTCCAGAAAACAGTACCTTTTTTTCCCGGTAGCCACATTTCTGCTCTTTTTGCGAGTTATATTTATTTAAGTATACAAATGTGTAAGCAGCGCAGGCCATAGTCAAATTAAACAGAACAACTGAATCAACAAAATACCAACAGCCCTAAAAATTAATATTCGTGGAATTGCGCAAAATTTTAACGTTTAAATAGTGTTTTCACACAAAACCGTTGGAAGTGCGTCTGTTATCCGATTACAATCGATAGTCCGATAGGTATCTAAAAAGATATTTCTGATACATATGTATGTATCAAGCGCGTAGTTACCCGTCAGGTGCCATGTACAACAAAAGTTTTTCAGGCGTTTAATTTTTTTTTAATAAAAAAAATAGTCGAGGCTTTTTTATATTTATTTATTTATTTATGTTGTACAAATACCGGTTGATAAGCAACAAGTAGTAAAATTACATAAAATTCAAATCCCGCTTACGTTAATTACTATGCCTCTTTTTTTTAACCTTATTTGTAGCTTTAAGCCTAGTACTCAGTTCGGAAAAGAACTGGTATTTTGTGGTATTGATAGTGTTTGTGTGGTATTCGTTGGTATGTTGCTAGCAGCTCTACAAGTATAGATCTGATATGCATTGCGAGAGGGTAACTAGCAAGCAGATTTATTTAAACTTAACTTATTTGAAAGCCAATAGTTTCATGTTGCCAAGACACAGCCCCTGCTGGGCTGTTAACAAAATGCTTGAAGTTGTTTTCCTTTTGGGTCCAATTACTGCTCCACAGGGTCGTGACAAGGGGCGATGGCGACGATTTGGACTCGAAACTTTTCAATTTTGGATATGGACGCCATGAGCCTAAATATTCCTTGGCACGGCCTTGTTGCTTCACCAATCAAGGAAGGCTGTGGATGTTATTCCCAGACATATGCAAACTGCGGAATGTGCAAAGGGTATTGGTTTTCAAAGGGTTTCCATAAATAAAGACATTTTTATCTGATTTATAATACGCACATGTACAGACAAACGACCTTCCCCCTTTTTTTCCTGCAGGTATGGGTTTACTCAATTCCTATTTCGTTGATTGTCCTCCTCCTACGCTAATGCAAGAGCCGCCAATCCCACTAAAAGTAAACTCCTGCATGGATCCATTTTGCTTTCATTGTTTTATTAACCTCTTATTCACTTTTCAAACATTTTCAAAAGGTAAACAAACCAAACGGTGTTCTGAGAAGTGTAACGGAATGCGGTGTTCACCTTTGGTCACACTCTGCCGCTAGAAAAATATATTGCACTGTTTGCTAGCAAATGTGTTTTTCGATCTGAGACTAGGCTTTCACCTATTTTTTTTAAAACTCTAACAAAGCAAAGTCTTGAAAACTAGGCAATCTTGTGTGGAATTGATTGATAAATCGGATAAAATTATAGTTTCAGCTCTGACAGTTCTAAATAGCTGATAGTATTAATCAGAATTACAAAATAGAGGAAATTGTTTCGGGATTTGCGGTATATTTTGGTATATTTAAGAGGCCCTGACGGTATATTTTATCGATAGGTCCGGCTGGCTCCAATGAAAATTAGCTTTTGTTTTTGTTGTTTGGAGCCAAAACTTCGAAGCCAACAGTAAACATAGCTCCACATCGCGTTATATTCCGCCTGCCTGCGTTCGGCGTGCATGTATATTTCCGTGAAAAGAGTCTCTTCTTAGTCTGAACAGCAGCAACGACAAACGAAAGCCAACCAAACAGTCGGTGCGGTCGGAGTGAATGTGCAAAAGTCAAACAAACAAAGTGTTGCTTATGTTTTTGTGTGTCTCGTCTTCATCTCTTCCACCTCGCAGAACCAGAAACTGAAAGCGAATCCCCGAACGTTCCCGCACCCGCATCTACATCACTGATCCAGTCCGAGTCCGACATAATGGCCAATTTCGACGATGTGAGTGTTGTTCCAGTGCACAGCGAAAAAGAAAAAAATATATAACAATTATTAGCACACAAACGAACTGTTTGTATTGTGCACGTAACGAACATTATGCCTTATTGTGTTTGATTTTATTTTTATTTTGAATTTTTGGTTTTCGTCGACATCGTTACCTTCCCTCTGTATGCGTGTTGCATGCTCTCATCACATCACTCTCGGTTATTACGAATGTGAAAAACCAACAACTGAACTGAACGCCGCCGAATCCAATCCCCCCCCCCCCCCCCCCCAAAAAAAAAAAACAAACAAAAAAAAAAACACAACCCCCCACCCCATCAACCCCCCCCCCCCCCCCCCCCCCCCGCCCAACACAAGAGAACAAA